>NW_025814048.1:5125623-5427131 GCF_018902025.1 Drosophila willistoni
CGGGCACCGTACCCAAGAGCCAAGGAACTTTTCGATAGCCACCCTTGGCCAATAGTTTATTGGGGTGAATGGTTAGAAAGGCTTCCTTTCCCACTGGTTCTATGACTGGACGATAATTTGTCATGTGGTCTACATCCCAAAATTTAAGGCCATCGCCAGCATTGATCAGTGTATAGACATCAATGTTTCTCAAGGCTCGAGCTAATTTGGCTGTACTTAAATTGTCGGCTCCTTCGATTTGGCAGAACTCTGCAGTTTTTCGAGCTTGTTCCAGAGGTTTCGAATTCACGGCAAAGGGAACATTTGCCGTGCCACTCATGCTAATCACTGCTTGAAAGAGACCCTGAGATTTGGGACTTAGCAGATGCAGATGAGTAGAAACGCCACCCACACTCTGACCAAATATGGTCACACGTTGTGGATTACCACCAAAAAAGGCAATGTTATTGCGAACCCAACGCAAAGCCAAATTCTGATCTTTGAGACCAAAATTACCCGGGATATTGGCATCTTGAGTGGATAGGAAACCTACAAAAGAGATTTAGATATTTAAAATGTTTATTGCCTATAGAACTCTATAAGAAATTCATACCCAAAGCTCCCAATCTATAAGCCATTGTGACCACAATAACCTCGCCTGTGTCCATGAAATATTCTGGTCCAGTAACTGAAGGACCAGCTGATCCGCTAAAGAAACCACCGCCATGTATATAGACCATGACGGGTAAACGAAGTTTCGAAATGCGCTGCAAAATGAACAATTACAACAATTTTCTTATAGCTTTCTTTAGCGACTTACCTCTGGCCTGTAGACATTTAAATAAAGACAATCTTCTTCTCCATATATGATAGGAGTGGGCAGAAGATAATTCTTTTGTATACAATCCGATTTGGCTAAACTAGCATTATAGATTCCCGACAATTTGGGCATTACTTTGGGATTCTAAAATTGTAAGAAAAATAGAAAATTAGAAAGAAAGGAACATGTTATCAAACATTTCTCCCGACATTTTGTCATACTCACACTGAATCTTAGCTCGCCCAATGGTGGCAGGGCATATGGAATGCCCATGAAAGCCTGAAATTTTTCCACTTGATAGCCCTTCATATAGGTGCCCCTGAGGCAACCAACATTTGGGGGACACACCACTAAATCATCCAATTTCAGACCAAACACAGACACCGATATGGACGCCAGACAGAGGCAAAGGTAGAAGAATGACCCAAGCATGACTTCAAAGAAAAAAAAAAATAGCGGAGAATACAAAACAATCTAAATTAATATTGATACAGTGTTAATAGGTATTAATTATGCATAAACAAATGTATAATTTTTTTTAGATTTTTTTATTTTTTTTTGGTAGCTTATGAATAATCCATCTAAATACATATATAGAAATCGAATGATGTCAATGGTTATTAAAAGAAAAACTCACCGTAAATATAATGAATGAATAGAATGGGACACCGAATTGGAATGAAATGAAGCGCCACTCAATCTCGGATGGGTATAGTGAACACCACAACGATTGAACTTTATCTGACGGGTTTTACAAACGGAGCATTCAGTTATATATGTTTGTAGTTCTAAAGACTAAAGAAAAACTTTTTATTTTTTATTTGCTCTCTTTCTCTCTCGCACTTAGGGTTTTGATTTGTGTTTGTTGTTGTTGATATTGTTGCCCACACGTGTTTGAAATTTTATGCAAAAACATTCAGTTAACTAACTAGTACACACGGCGTATACTTGATCTTGTGTAATTGGAGATGCATGCCAATAATTGATCTGTAGATCTTAAACTAATAACTCAACTAAGGAAATGTTTGGCGCCATATATACATAGATATATAAAGCAGTGTGAGAACTGAGTGAAATGTAGAATGAGTTAAACTAAATACAAGTTTCTGACTCGACGATGTAATCTCAACTATATGCCAATCGTGAAGCACTTTCGCTTTTTATCCCTGCTGCTGTCTGCGGCTGCGTTTTGCGGCTGAAAAAATCATCAAGAGCCCTCAGCTCTATGGTCCGGGGCGGGAAGGGTAGTTAAACTATAAAATTCGCATTCGACACAAAGCAGAGGAGACGAAATACAAGATAAAAGCGAAAGTATATTACTTTATACATATACATATATATGTGCATATATAGTTTATTATATGAAACTCTCTTGTCTTTGCCCATATACCGACTGTGTACTGATTTAGGTTCTTTTGTATGATAAGCAAAGGCCAACTGTGAAGTCCATGTACACTGAGAGAAAAAAATAAAACATAAATAAAAACCATCATTCTTCTGATAATATCTATCTAAATGATAGATAAGGAGAGACATAAAAATAGATATATATAGACATTGTAAATAATGATTGTTTCATTTTTTTATACCCATGTTAAACAAGAACACGAATTCATTTACCTTTAGTAGACCTATAAAAATCTATATAAATCACCTCAAACTCTTTATTTTTTATGCATTTGAAATGAAAAAACAAAAAAACTAAACATTGAGTACTTATTTATAAATTCTATAAATAAATGATTATATTAAAATATATTATTCTAAAGGTAAGTAAACACGAGAAAAGAAAAATAACAAATTTACGTATTATCATTATAATAAGGAGCTTAAGAGTTTTGCATAAAACAAAAAACAAAAAACTTACTTAATTCTAAAAAATATTAAAAATTAAAAGTGGATTATATTTGATATTTCCCAATAACCTGCTTTTTTCCTTCACCTTCCTAATTATAATATGTTATATTTACTGTTGTTGCACAAAAACTTTATTGGTAAAAATCGTAATTTACTTGCGCTTTAGTCTTATAATACTGTTTAGGAAATAAGATTTTTAGGTTTCGTACTTAAATTAGTTTTCGTTCCACTTTTAAATGCATATTCTACACACGTTTGTTTGTTGTATAGAATAACAATGACTTTAAATTGCATAAGTAACAAGTGTTTTCTAGTAAAATTCAGAAAAAAAGGAATAAATCTTTTAGTCTTAGAAAGGAACTTACATAACTGTTTTAAGATGTTCACTTGCTCTGTATTTAACACTAAAAGTTTTTAATTTAAGATGTAAAAATATTTATATTATTTAGAGTAGGTTAAAAAGTAATACAAACTTTAACCGAGTTAACTCCAAATTTTTCCTATCCTCAGATTATTAGCTTAACTAGATTTCATGGGGGAACGACAGGTAAAACACACGTTTTCGATTTTAATTCTCAACAAATAATGGCCATCCAGCATTTTATAAAATTTCTGATCATATAAAAATCTGTTTTGCATTGAAATAGTCATAAATGAGCTTATTTTCTGAACATAAATCAGTCATATATCGGGAGAAAATGGTACCCTAGGCAATATCCAATCCGTGTTGACTCCTTTAAGAGTCATATTTTTAGTCATACACTACCACAGCCTTATATTTTGTTTTTGTACTTTATATAAATCAGATTTTAAGCAAATAAATGAGTCATTTTTAGAGACTTCTTTTAATTAATTACGAAAATAATCATTTGTTAAACAAAAGGAGGACACTAAGAAAGGTTATTTCTGTTGGAACCATTTTCCAAACGCTGGGTGAATTGATATTGAATAAAATGATTTAAATCACGTTTAAAATAAAATAAAATAAAAAATTCCTTAAAAACTTTATTATGTTTTGTGTGGTAAAGTTGTTTTGAAATGTTAGTTAACAAGCAAATAATTATATAAGGTTTTTCATTAATTTATTATGATTATCCAGATTATTTTTTAACTCAATTGATCCAAATATTATTACCATATTATCAGTATGCTAAAAAGGTTTTTAATACTAAAAAATTTTTGGTATTTATTTTTGCGATCTCATAATCTTTCAAATGATCAGCCGCTAGGCCACTTATTGGTGCGTGGAAAATAATTGTTCATTTTTAATTTCAATTCTAATCAGTTTACTAATCACTCTATAATTGTAATGTCAATTCATTATTTTGTTGTTGTTAAATGCTCATTTTAAAAAGGGCGAATAACCTTTTAACTCAGGGGAATCACCCAAACAGCAAGCGAATTAAAAATTTGAAAATCATTTTCGTTTTACAAACCAAACAACATAAAAGATAAGATAAAACTATTTTCAGTTTAGTTTAGTACTTATAATTAGCATACATTTATTTTTTAAAAAGTGCTTATAATTTGTTTATTTTTCTGTATATTTTTAGCAAATTTATTTTTAACTCTTATCGGTTAGATAATACAAACAATTTCTGACACTTAGGGCAATAAAAAATTGGTATCTTTTCGTAGAATGATTTTCCGGTTTAGCCAAGCAATGTTATTCAATTTTGGAGTGAGAATTCTAAAGTTATAAAGTTATAACTTATCAATATTTTACTAAGTATTTATTGTAACGGATCTTGCAATTTTATTTTTATTGATGTATGATATACTTATGGGGTTTTTTTCTGTTTGTTTGCTCAGTGTATGCCCTTCACCCAGAACAATGCTCCCGTTGGGTAAAAGAAGTCTCTGATTGTTGATGCAATATGCAAATTGACCTTCAAGTGACTGCAGCAGACACTTTTGATGCAGTTTCTGTTTTCTGTTGTATGCAAAATGAGGTCGCCAGAGAACTTCTTTGTCCAATGAATTGCTTAACCTGATTGTGTGCTCCTTTACTTAATCAAATCTTTGTAAACGCATTCAATATATATGTATATATGTATGTATGTATGTTACTCCCTATGGCAGATATAGTTTCTTCCATAACTCAAGACCTCGTGTGTTCAATTTCTTATCGATTTCTTCTATAAATGTTTCTCTTGCACCACCAAAACGAAAATAGTTGCACATCTCTTGGGAAGTGAAATCTTCTTCTTTACACGGTAGTAAGTTCAAATCGTCCATTTTGCTAAATAGAGAAAGTATTTTAATGGAATTTCATAGAAAATTTAATGTCTTTTCAAAACTTACCCAGTTTTGGCAAAGTGAACTAACAAGTTGGTCATTCGCTTCATCACCTTGGCGTCTGTGGAATCTTTTTGAAAAATTGGCGTTAAAGCTTGCATTGCAACTGTATGCAGGGTATCATCCAAGTGCACAGAACCCACTTCAATTACTCTAGATGAGGCGAAAATAGATGCAAATGTTTTCTCACCAAGATAATCGAAATTATAAATGGACAATTGATCCAATTTGGTATAGGTCTTTGCTGACATATACAGGGGATACATGAAATTAAAGTCACCCACGATTCCGGCCAGGAATGCAAAGGTATCATTGTTTAGCTCTTTAATCTGAGGCTGACCATATAGTTCCAATATATCCTGCACAACATTTGAACTCACGCCTTCTGGTAGATTTATGGCCATCGCAAGATGATCCAGAAATTTAGAATTAAAATCCTTGAGGCGGTCATCCGAATCTAAATTGCGGAAGAGAAAAGTAAGACCTTCGCCTTCTCTTGAGGTGGTTCCCAAAAGCCAGGGTACTTGATGAATACGTCCTGCCAAATGAGCCTGAACAGGATCCTCGGTGAAAAAGGCTTCAGGGCCAGGTTCCTCTAGAACTGGTAAGTCAGCTACAAGAGGGTAAACGTCCCAGATCCTAGCAATATCCGCAGTTTTAAGTAAAGCCATGGCATCCACCTGACGCAAAGCGTTAGCTAATTCCTCATTGGACAGATCCTTGAAGTTGGGAATTTCGAGATGTTCCGCAAATTGTTGAGTTTTTTTGAGGGGATCCTTCTCTATTGACATAAAACTACCAAGACCACAGCCACTAAGGGACATGGATCTATGGAACAGACCCTTGGAATTCTCACTTAACATATGATAGTGAGAGGAACTTCCTCCGGCACTGTGACCAAAGATGGTCACCAAATTGGCATCTCCACCAAAGGAGGAAATATGCTTTTGTACCCACTGCAGAGCCAAACGTTGATCCTTGAAGGCAAAATTTCCAGGCATATGCTCATCGCCGGTGCTTAGGAATCCTTAAATAATATGACAGACTGTGTCTCATCTGTTCGCTTAAGCTAATCAATGAAAATTAAACTTACCAAATGGACCCAGTCGATAGTTAAACGAGACTAAGATAACCTCTTTGGTGTCCATTAAATATTGGGGACCAACCAGACCTGGATGCGATGTGCCAGTGAAGAAGCCTCCCGAATAAATATAAACCATAACAGGCAACTGCTTCGAGTCACTGATATCCTTTGGCCTATAGACATTCAAGTATAGACAATCTTCTTGTCCCCAGATATCCCAATTTGGAGTAAAGTAATTTGTCTGCAAACAAGTTCCTCCAGCTTCAGTGGCATTAAGTATACCCTGCCATGGTTTTGCAGGCACTGGATTCTAAAAGGATACGACTAAATAGAAAATTCTTCAGTATCATTTAGCTTACCCTTAAACGAAGTTCAGCCACGGGGGGCTGAGCAAATGGTATACCCATGAATGCCTCAATTTGTGTATTCTCTTCATATCCTGGAAATAGAGTCCCTTTCAGGCAACCCATATCCTTGAGGCACACATCCAGGCCAGCATGAGCGACGACTGCAAACACAAGTAGATATATAATTCGATGAACCGTATTAAACATTTCGAAAGACTGATTTGTCGTGAGTCTTCAAACTCATGTTTATATGCAAATTCCAAGCGACACGACAGGGAGATAGAGAGAAAGATAATTGATAATTGTAGTTTATTAATGTCAAAAGTAAAGTAAGTAATCAAATAATTCAAATAAAACTTGTCCAATTCTTATGAACGTAGTGAAAAAGAGGATCAAATAAGAAAGGGAAAAGCTGAATATGTCTACAAAAAGTTTTTAAGTATTAATTAATATGTCAAAAAAACAAAATTTCTAAAATTTTTCCAAATTAGTTCAAGTCCTAAAGATCTTGAAGGAATACCAAATCGAAACTTTTGCACATTTTTTAAACTTCAAAACAAAAAAACGAAAAAATTTAGCCAAGTTTTAAAGTCTTATATTTTTGGTTTTTTTCTGAGTTTTTTAACTTGATCGCAGCTTTTTAACATTAATAATTATGAATACATTTTTTTGCAAGAAAAGATGAGAATAAATTTAAAATTAAATATCGAATTAGAGAATTATCGATTAAAATTGTACAAGTATTTAATGATTTGTGTATGTATTGTTGAAAACATGAAATTGTAAGTTAAAATATCTTCCATCTCTTTCGCTTCAAAGTTGTTTTCCTTGTCATTTCTTATTAATTTTTGTAATTTATTTATTTTATAAACTATTTACTACATTGTTACTTCGCTTGATTAAGAAAGTCCTCCCATGTCGACGGCTCTGACTATAAAACTTCTGAAATGCAAATTTTTTTCATATTACAATTCTAATTGATGCTTAAGCAAATCAATCAAAACCATTTGACAGGGCATTATTATATTGATTCTATACATTTGGTTAATGGGCGTGGTCATTATTTGCATGCTACTTATCAACGAGTTTATTTAAATCTTAATTTTATTGTCAACTTAAATTATTCATTCAACTAGCTAACCCACTTACCCATATAACCCATTTACCCCTTTATAGATACAACTTTTTCCATATTGTCATGGCTCTCATATCGACATGATCATCAATATTCTCAGTGTAAGCTCCATTTACACCACCAAAACGAAAATAGTTGCAAATTTGGTTTTCAGCCATGTTAAAAGAATTAGCCTGACATGATTTTAAAGATGTTTCCTTGGCAAATATGCTGTGAACATAAAAAAAGGCATAATTAAGTTTGAAAATTGCTATTAACACACAGTAAAATTACCCAGTCTTGGCAAATTCCACTAGCAGAGATGTCATGCGTTTCATTACTGTAGCATCTTCCGAATCTCTGGGAAAGTCCGGAATCAAAACTGGCGTACGGAGTGTGTGCAGGCAATCATCCATGTGTACGGAACCAACTTCATACTCAATGCCTTGGGTAAAGTAGACGGAGAAGGCTTTCGCTCCACGGTATTCATAACTATAGATAGACATGGGATTGTCATCCAAATTGGCATACGAAGCATATGAAGCAGCCGCCACATAGAGGGGGTAATGGAAATTGAAGTCACCCACTATTTCGGCCAGACGAATGAGTGTCTCATTGTTGAATTCTCGAACTTGAACGTCATATAAATTGAGTATTTCTGTTACCACTTGTGGAGATGTACCTTCGGGTAGATTTAAGGCAAGAGCAAAACGCTCCACAAAGTTATCATTGAATTCTTTTAACCATTTGGGTATATCCAATATCCTTAGAAGAAATATGGAGCCTTCGCCAGCTCTTGAAGTGCTACCCAAAAGCCAAGGAATCTGTTGAATGCGTCCTGCCAAATGCGATTCGACGGGATCTTCGGTAAAAAAGGCTTCGGGCGAGGGCTTCTCTATAACTGGTCGATAATTCATAATGGGCTGATTGTCCCAGGTCTTAAGGATATCTCCACTGTAAAGCAATGCATAGGCATCCACTTGGCGCAGAGCCTTAGCCAATTCCTGAGTGGTTAAAATGTTTGCATCTTTTATTTGAAGATGCTCAGCTAATTTTTGTGCTTGTTTAAGGGGATCCTTTAGAATCCTCATGAAGGCAGCAAAAGCTGTGCCACTAAAGGACATGGCTTTCTGGAAAAGATTCTTGGAATTCTCACTCAACAGGTGATAATGGGTAGAAATGCCGCCAGCACTATGACCAAAGATGGTCACCAAATTGGAATCTCCACCAAAGGAGGAAATATGTTTTTGTACCCACTGCAGAGCCAAACGTTGATCCTTTAAGCCAAAATTTCCAGGCATTTGTTCATCGCCAGTGCTTAAGAAGCCTACAAAAAGTCAGAGGGAGAAACTATTGAACAGAGCTTGGATTACTGGATGTGAATTACCCACCAAAAGGTCCTAGACGATAGTTAATGGTAACTAAAATAATCGCTTCGGTATCCATTAGATACTCTGGTCCACTAACTGTGGGATAAGCTGTGCCACTTATAAATCCTCCCGAATGTATGTAAACCATTACGGGTAACGATTCGCTGCCA
The DNA here is from genome assembly GCF_018902025.1 of Drosophila willistoni. Classification (NCBI taxonomy): domain Eukaryota; kingdom Metazoa; phylum Arthropoda; class Insecta; order Diptera; family Drosophilidae; genus Drosophila; species Drosophila willistoni. Next base: position 5,134,663 of record NW_025814048.1, read on the forward strand.
CGTTTCTCTGCCTTGGGCCTATAGACATTCAGATACAGGCAATCTTCTTCACCACGTACATCCCAGTCGTGGACAAAATAATTTCTCTGCAGGCAACCATCTCTTGCCACACTGGCATCCAATATTCCCTGCCAGGGCATAGCTGGCAGAGGATTCTAAAAGGACATTTAACTCCATTACAGACTTATAATGTATAAGAGCTTACCTTAAGTCTGAGATCCCCAATTGGCGGCTGCCCAAAAGGTATGCCCATAAATGCCTCAAAGTCCTTTGATTCCTCATAGCCACGTAAAAGTGTTCCTTTTAAGCAACCCATATCCTTGAGGCACACATTGAGATCTGCTGTAGAGACTATGGTCCAAAATAGACAAAGTCTCAGTCCCAAGTAAGCTAAACGCTTCATCTTCACTTCAAATGACAAATGACTGATGAAACGATTCATTTATAGATCTTTTGATTGTCCAATTGCATGTGAATAAGCTAAAAGGGGGGCGTTACATTTACAATTAGATGTTGACATAGAGATCTCTATCAATTGAAATTGAATCTTTAGTTGTTAAATAATGTTATCTTTCAATTTTGGGCACTCATGACCAAACTGATGCTCTAGGATTTGTAGTCAATAGTGAAATCATAATAGTTTGGAAGGTTGTTCGATATATGTAGGTTCGATGTATGAGGCGTCGGTTCATTATTCAACATTCCAGATCATTAGTTTCTCTCAGCATATACATATGTCCTTCTAAATCCTCTACTGACAGCCCTTTGTGGTAATCAATTGGGGATTCCTTTTGTAAAATTTTACTTAAAATACAAATAGAACCATTTAAACTAAGTGTATCAAGTTGATTTGATTATTTGCATACGACATTCGTTTAATAAGTATAATAGACTAAATCTGATGGGCGTATTTGGCATTTTAGCTGATTATTTAGTAAGTTATCATATTTCCACCCTATTAATGAAAAGTTATTAACTATTATTATCCAATTGCTTGAATGAACTTGAGGTTCTTTTCTCATTTTTTGCCTTTGATTTTCCACTCTATGATCTTTGAAAAATTTATTTACAACTGTTGAAAGTCACTATCTTCTACACCATTAAAAATTATCTGAATAATTAAAGTTATTAGCCATATGTTCAATGATATAGTTAGTTAACAAAGTTTCTGTTTAGAGTTTTAGTCTGTTTTAGAATGTAAATTTTTATTGTACATCTTCATTCTTGTTAACAATCTCCAAGTCTTAAAAAAAACAAGAATGTTTTGTTGAAAGTTTTACAAAGTTAGTATGTTACTTTTAACGATTAAGTCATCTTAAAAGTTGGTTTTTCGAGCAATAGGATAAACTTTAATCTTTCCTCTTCTATTTGTTTCTCGCCATCTTCGCCATTATCCTCACGATCCTACAAATACTAAAGTTCTAATTTGTTAAATTAATTTTTTTGAAATATTCCTTATCGTCGACTAAAAATAATTTTCTCTGAATATTAGTTTGATATCTATTTGATATCTAACCACTTAAATTACAATTACAATACAGTAGCAATGAAACAAATCTTTTTGTTAAAGTTTCCATATTTTAATATTTGTCTTATTTTAAGTTTAAATAACAAAGAAAGCATTTTAAGATTATATTTAAATGAAAACCATTACTACAATTCTACCTAATTTTCATTTTTTCTAAATTTTTGTATGATTTTTGTAACTAACTTTTCAATCAGAATACATACAGGATACAAAACTACATTTTTGTGTTTGCTCATTAATTTACGACTTTTTTCAAGTCCCCTTTTATTTTTATACTAAAAACTTTTCTAAAGTATTGACAATAGATGTAAATTCTAAATTCAAAATTTCAGCTCAAGTAACAGATTTGTTGTCATTAACTTTATTGAAACCGGCTATTGTGTAACTCTTCAACTACTTGGGAATTATAACTAAATGAAGCGAATTTGAAAAGGTTTTTAGTATAAGTTGTTTAGAGTTTTGTGGCTCTAAATATTTTATTTATTTTATTCTTTTTCATTTGTCTTTTGCTTCCTTTAGATAATCATACGATAAATTAACTTTAGCAGTTGGAAATTCATTATTTGTTAAAACCTCAAATTGATCAGGATGCGAACTACTTTTGACGAATCGATGAGAATGAGATGTCCTTAGTTTTAATAAATATTATTTGCACAATTACAACCACACTTAAGTGTCCTTAGGATCCATATTTATTGTTCACTTCCAATTATTTATTGTGTGATTTCTAAGTATTTAAAAGTTCTTAAACATGTTGTCAAGATACCCATTGTTAGATACATTTATTATAGCCTAGATTATTATAGAAACACTAAATATATGTTTATGTAAGTATGTATAAGTATGTAAAAGACGTTATTCTCTCTCTCTCTCTCTGTATGCTCTCCATGTACTCTCTGTCATTTTTGACAATAAATTTATCATAATCTTATAAAATTGACTCTATTTACATATATTACACTAAACTTAAATTGATAAGATTTTAGTTTGAAAACGCTTTATTAATTATTAACTAATGATCGTTTATTCTTTCTTTGGAAGAGGATACACAAAAAATTGGTCTATATTCACAGATCAGAGAATTCAATTCAATTTTCAGAATCCTATCGTCTTACTTCTGAACTGATGGTCGAAATATTTTAATACAGAACTATAATATTAACTTTTTAGCATATGTCCTTATATTTCATCCAACAAATACATCCATAGTTTGAGTTTTTCACTTGGTAATTGGTTACTAACTCTCACGTCAAAACCACCTGTACGATGATCATATTCATGATAGTCACAAAAGCCATCGCGTCCTTCGGCAAAGACATCACGTGTACAATTTCGCATGTGGGGAAGAAAGTTGGGTCTTCTAAAAAGAAATGTATAATCATGAGCCTTAACTTTAATAATAACTCACCCGTTTCTGGCAAAAAAAACAAAATAATCAACAAACGATTGAATCAACTTGGCTTCCGTAGAATGGTTTGGAAAATCGGGGAAGAAACGGGGACTACGGAATAAATAGAGCAAATCATCGCCATGAACGACTCCATAACTCCTTGAAAGTTTTGCATCAGCATAAATCGAGGCATAACTATGAGGGCCCTTATAATTGAAGTTGTATATATAGATAGGATCATCTCCGGATCGAACATAATATCTGACAGTTTTATAGAGGGGATAATTGAAATGTCTGTCCGTCATCCACTGGGAAAGCAAAAAAATGAAAGAAAGCCTTTTTATGTGAGATTAACTTACATATAATACCCCATCCACAGTTTGGGAATCCAATTTGCGTGTATCATTAAGGTATTCTTCTCTGAGGATCGCTATTTTTTCATTTGGATTATAGTAAGTAGTATGTCTACCTGAAAATTCAGTTAAGTTCTTTAGTAACTCATGGAATTGCAAATTGAATCTATAACGCAATTCGAAATTTTCGTAAATTTTAACCACACGCACAGCTCCGTCATTGGGTACGGTTCCCAAGAGCCAAGGAACTTTTATATAATTTCCATGTTCCATAAGCAGTTCAGGCTCTGCCGTTAAGAAGGCGTCCTGGTGTGTTGATTCTATGACTGGACGATAGATGTGCAAAGGATCTGCATCCCAATATTTAAAGCCATCTCCTGCATTTACCAAAACGTCTGGATCAACGTATTTAAGGGCGTCTGTAAGTTCTGCTTCACTCATATTGTTTGCATTTTGAATATTGCAAAATTCTGCCACTTTTCGGGCTTGTTCCAGAGGGTTTCGGTTAATGGCAGATGGAGCAATCGCCGTGCCACTCATGCTAATCACTCTGTGGAAAAGACCCGCAGACATGTTGCTCATTAAATGCAAATGGGTGGCAATTCCATCGATACCATGACCAAATAAGGTCACTTTGTGTTGATCGCCCCCGTAGTAGTTGATATTATCCTGGACCCACTTCAAAGCCATGTTCTGATCTTTGAGACCAAAATTGCCAGGCATGTTCTTATCACCAGTGGAAAGAAAACCTAAGATGGAAAGAAAATAATGTGTTGACATAATGTATGAATATGTCATTAACCACTATTTGCCCTGATATCGAGGGAAAAGTTTTAAGTGATCATGCTAAAAATCGGTTAAAATGAGATATCTATTTCGACATTTAAGGAGCTTAAAACGCGGGCTTCCACCAATTGAACTTAACACTGTCTGCAAGGATACACTAATTTCGGTGGGAATAACATACCTAAAACTCCCACTCTATAGGACACTGTGACCAAGATTACAGCTTGTGAGTCCATGAAATACTCTGGCCCACTGACTGAAGGACCAGCTGATCCACCAATGAAACCACCTCCATGTATATAGACCATGACAGGCAAAGGCGATTTCGACAAAGGCTGTAAAATGAAGGCTTTATAATTTTCTTGTTTTATTTGAGATGTCTTGCTGACTTACCATTGGTCTGTAGACATTTAAATAGAGACAATCTTCTTCTCCATACAGTTTTGGTGGGGATGAAAGATAATTTTTGTTTATGCAATCTGGTTTGGGTTTACTGGCATCCTCTGTTCCAAAAAGCTTTCCCATTCTTCGAGGTCTCTAAAACAGACAAAAAGAAAATGAAATTGCATTTGCATAGGTAATACATAGAATCCTCATTTGTTTTTTTTAAAGAGTCAGCCACCCTGAAACTCACTTCAAATCTCAGATCTCCTATAGGTGGTATGGCATAGGGAATCCCCAAAAAGGCTTGAAATTGTTGCGTTTGATAGCCCGTCATGTAAGTGCCCCTGAAGCAACCGCTATGTGGCGCACACACCGTTAAAGTATCATCATCGGACACTGAGTTTGATGCCAAGCAGAGAAAGAGGTAAACAATAATGAAGGGTGAATAAAACATGGTTGGGAAAACCAATCCAAGTTAAGGCTTCTTCTGCCGAATAGATTGAATGTGGTTAGGGTCTCAAAGTTCTTAGTCCACCTATTAGCTGTTCGAAAGGCAATTCGGTCTTTTATGCCGAAGAGACTAATCAATTAGCTAAGCCATAAAATTCTCCATTCGTCACATGTATTAGCCAGATTTACTATTTGCTTATATAATTATGTATTATATTTAAATTTGTTAAATAAAATCTTACAATTATATAAGCAAAATTCTCGATTCTCACTCGATTTTCATCAGTGAGGAGTCTTCACCAATGCCACTATTATAAAAATTTAGGAGAACAAAAAATATTTGAATAGTAAATTTGCAAATGACTTCGATGAATATCAATCCGTTTCATTTTGCTGCTATGCATTTTTAACGCTAATAAATTACTTTTAAATGGTTGACCTTTGTTGCTGTTGTTTAGTTGCCTAAATTATTAGACTACTTAAACAATCACATATTAAAATTTGCTATGCCCTTTTTCCCCTTCTTAAAATATATATATAAAAAAAAATACAGATTTTGGCCTAATAATCAGGCCAATATTTCTTGAAAGCACATCTCCCATATGGTCTAGTGGCTAGGATATCTGGCTTTCACCCAGAAGGCCCGGGTTCGATTCCCGGTATGGGAAGTATCTTTTTTTCAAAAATAAAAAAGCTAATAAAAATTTAACAGTATATTTCCAAGCGAAAGCGAAATTTTTTTTCGTGACAAATTTATAATTTGTGTCTTAAAATTAAAATAAATAACAAAAAGGCAACTAAAATATCTTTTAACTGAAAGATTATTTTGAATAGGTCCCTCTTTGTTGTTAAACACTTTCAATAAACGAGCTTCTTTTGAATTAATCAAGTCTTAAAGTATTTGAATCTTCTAATGGCTTCCTTTGAATTCTCTTAAAGTTCCATATTGTCCTGATGAATCCAGATGACCCAGAGTACGGCCTGATTTCCGATCAGTCTTAAATAAGAATTTGAGAGTCTTTAAAATTATTTCCTGTGAGTTTCGCTTTGGGGTTGGGTGCGTTCGTTATAATTGTGGAAAGTGTCTCTCCAAATGTCACTAAAACGGTCTTTAAAACTTTACAATGTTTTCGTGTATTTATTTTATGCGTTATATAACACTTTGTAGTCTTTCTCAAAACTCTGGCCATATTATCCAGGAACCTTCGTGAAAATATGATACAAATGGGGTTACTTCCATAATTTGCAAGTTTTCTTAGTAACTTTTCACCGGGTTTTTATTTATGTCAATTTTTTCTATAACCTTCCTATTTCTTTGGTCTTCATTTTCGAGAACGATTAGGACCCTATAAATATTTTGTCTCTTTGTCTTAACCCTCTAATGCTGTTTTCTAAACTATTGGAGGAAAATAAGAAGAACAATTTTTTTTAAGTAAAAAAAAGGGCAATAAGTGTCTCAAGGCACTCTTGGGCATCTGAGCGTAAAAAAAAGTATTGAATAGAAATTTTAAATTTTTTTATTCGTATGGTATATTTTGAAATAATTTTTTGTTGAATTGCAGCATAAATAGATTTTTTATTTAAATTTCTGCAAAACACTACATGCAGCAGATCATATTACACGCGCGAAAAAACACATGCTTTGTGTTTATTAAGAAAAAAAGTACCGTTAAAAAATTATTTCTTTCTATAGGATACCAGTTTAAGCGCCAAAACCAAGCAGAAGGAAAGAAAATTAGTCGATATAAACTCTTAATTTTTTATAATTTATTTTACTATTTATTATAGAACTATATTACTATCTAAGCATAAGTTTCATCTTTACTCCAATAAATATAACCAGTATTGAACTCTATTAGTGTGAAATTGGTCTTTAACAACAACTTTAAAACCATTTTCACCATCATCATTTTCGAAGGAATGATATTCACAGAAGCCATCGGGTGGATTGCCGAAGATGTTAGCTGAGCAAGGACTCAAAGCAGGCTGATTGTGGATTGCTCTACAAGGATAGGGACATTGAAATCAAATGTAAGGTAATACACACCAACTTTCAAGACAACTCACCCGTTTCTGGCAAACTCAACGAAATATGCAACAAACTGTGTAATCAACTTGGCTTCTTTAGAATCTTTGCTAAAATCGGGGAAGAAACGGGGACTACGGAATAAATAAATCAAATCATCGCCATGAACAACTCCATAATCTCTAGAGGGATTTGCCTTGGCGTAAACTGAGGCGTAACTAACAGGGCCTTTATAATTGAAGTTATACATAAGGACACGATTTTCTCCAGATCGAACATAATCTCTAACGGCTGTGTAGAGGGGATGCTTGAAATGTCTGTCAGTCATTATCTAAAAAAAAAAAAACAAATAATGAAACAAATTTTTTATATGGGAGTTTGTTTTCACTTACATTTAAAAATCCATATATTGTTTGGGGTCCCAATGCATGAATTTCATTCAAATATTGTTTTATAAGAAGTTCTGTTCTATCATTTTTTTGTTGTTCATTAAACTGACTTGGAAATTCGACTAACTGCTTCAATATATTAGAGAAATTCGAATTAAGTTGATCACGCAAGTAGGGATTCTCGTTGATGTTGATTGTACGCAGAGCGCCCTCTGTTTCTACGGTTCCCAAGAGCCATGGCACTTTTTGATAGTGTCCGTATTCTATAGCGTCTACAGGTTCTTCGATTAAAAAGGCGCCCTGCACGTTTTCTTCTATAACCGGACGAAAAACGTACAAAGGATCTGCCCCAAAATATTTAAAGCCATCTTCTGCATTAATTAAAGTTTCTAAATCAACTGTTTTTAGGGCGTCTGTAAGCTCAACTGTATTTATAGTGTCGGCATTATCGATTCCACAAAGTTCTGCAACTTTTCGGGCTTGTTCCAGTGGTTTTCGGTTAATGGCAATTGGAACATTCGCCGTGCCACTCATACTAATCACTTTGCGGAAAAGACCCGCAGAATTTCGATTTAATAAATGCAAATGGGTGGCAACACCGTCTATACCGTGACCAAATAAGGTCACTTCGTCGTAATCGCCTCCAAAACCGTGAATATTATCTCTGACCCACTTCAATGCCAAAAGCTGATCTTTGAGGCCATAATTACCAGGCATGTTCTCATCACCAGTGGAAAGGTAACCTAAGGGAGAATAAAATGAGTTCATCTAAAGTATAAGTAAGTATAATATACATATAAAAGTGATTGACTATAATACTCATGAATTTGTGTATCTGATGACAAACAAACAAAAAATTTCTAAAACAATCTCCTATCGGTTTTTCCTATGGGAGCAATTATATATAGAAATAGTTAGAGTAAATTGAAATATTCATATGGATACCAAGGGTTATCCTTATAGCTCACAATCTGTACGAAAACAATTCACTGATCCACATGACAGACTTGGGTACACCTTACATTATCATCTCGCAACCATTTTAATACTATATTAAATAACATACCTAAAACTCCCACTCTATAGGACACTGTGACCAAGACTACAGCTTGTGAGTCCATAAAATACTCTGGCCCACTGACTGAAGGACCAGCTGATCCACCAATGAAACCACCTCCATGTATATAGACCATGACAGGCAAAAGCTCTTCCGACAAAGGCTGTAAAATCAAGGTATCTAAATTTCGTGATTCATTTTAAATATCTTGCTGACTTACCATTGGTCTGTAGACATTCAAATAGAGACAATCTTCATCTCCGGATATTACTGGTTGTGCTGAGAGATACTCTTTGCGTATGCAATCCGGTTTTGGCTTAGTGGCATCAACTGTGTCGGGATTCCTTCCCGCCCTTCGTGGGCTCTAAAATTGAGAATATAATTAGAAGACTATAGAGAAAGAGTTATTTTCATCTAAAACTCACACCAAATCTCAGATCTCCCAAGGGTGGTATGGCATAAGGAATGCCCATAAAGGCTAGAAATTGTTGCGATTGAAAGCCTTCCATATAAGTGCCCTTGAAGCAACCGCTATATGCGGCACATGCCACTAATTCATCATCCTCTGGAAGCTGTCCAAGGACACACACTGTGATCGACGCCAGGCAAAGACCGAGGTAAACAACGGTTAAACGTGATTTAAACATGGTCAAAAGAAAACCAATTTTGGGTCTTCTTTTATTAAATAGATCGAATGGTATGGATCGAGTTGTTGGCTTAACTACTTCATTTTTGGGAAGCACTTTCGCCTTTTATTCCAATGAGGCTAAGAAGTTACTTAAGCCATAAAATTGACCATTCGTCACAAGATTATGAAACATTATTATATAAATCTTGTATAACAATAAAGAATTTTAATAATTAAGTGTCGATTTTTATCACCAATATCATTGTGATGATTTCTCAAATTTTTCTTTTCTCAAAATCTAGTAGAAGAAATAATCTGTCTATATTCTATATTAAAGCCATTGACTCTCTTTTAAAAGATTATCAACCTTCAATTATAAGTACATTAACACTTAATCCTTTTTGAACGCTTATCATTTTTAAATGGTTGACCTTTATTGCAGTTTCAAAACTTATTTACATATTATAGTAATTATCTATATCAAGAGAATTTAATACCTATAACCGTAGCAGAAATATAGACTATAATGGCAAAGTTTCTAAAAGCTGTCTTTGGTTAATCGGAGACAGAAAGTTAGTCGTCGCGTCGACCTCGGTATACCATGCATCAAGTGAAACCACAATTTTAATGATTTTAGCTGTTTAAACTATTTTCCATTTGATTTGTCTTTAAATATGGGTGAAAAAAATAATTTTTTTTAGAATCTGTCATATTGCGACCTTCAAATATCATGTCAAAAGTATAGAATTATCCTTTTGCTAATCACAACTTAAAATATAGAATAATACATGTTATTCAAGTGTAACAAAAAAAAAAAAAAAAAAAACAAAAACAATTAATAAACTGCAAACATCCTGTTTGGAATAGATTCATAGAATCCAACCATTTAGATATTAAACATTTAGTTTAAATGAAACAGCTTTCCATGCCGTTTCAAATATTTGTCCCATAACCAGAGTCATGACTTCAATATTCTATTCTTGTTTTGATTTTTCCAATTTTTGTGTGCAATTGAAAGCCCAGAAGCCTTCCAAGACTTTGTTAGCTTGTTCCGTTTCCATAACCCCTTTTAATGTTATATTTAAGACAAAAGTCGAAAATCATGTAAACTTTAATCAGCAATTAAAAATTGAGTGTCTAGCGTGTCTTTTCCAAATGATGAACTTACACATATTCAAACTTAAAAGTATGTATACTATATTTTATAACATATTTCTGAACATATTTATTATTTAACTTTATCAGTTAAGAATTAGTTTTTGACTAACACTTTAAAACCTTTTTAAATATCATCTACAAATTCGAGATTTTCACAAAAGGAATCGGGTTTGGTGCCAAAAATTTTACTGCGGAAGTTTGCGACGATTTCCAAGAGCCATTGCGAAGAATGCTGGATGCTCTACAATAACAGGGACATAATAAAACGTATGAAATTTAAAGTCAAGGACTACAACTTACCCAATCTTGTCAAAAGAAGCAATTATGGCTCTTTTGTATGGAGTTCCTAATTCATAATCCCTCTGGTCTTTTTTTCAATAACTATGTCTGTAGTGCTGATACGGATCTACCATCTAATATATAAAGGAGTCTCCTACATTAAATAAAGATTCGAGATCTTCTTCACTTATAGTTCCTGCATTTGCAATATTACAAACTTCTGCAACGTTTAGAGCTTCATCCAGAGGGATTTGTGGCGCGACTCATGCAAATATGAAGCTGCGATTCAATAAACTCAAATGAATGGCAATTCCAGTAATACCTTGACCTAATAAGGTCACTTTTCGCCGACGTTGTAAGTATATAAATTATCTCGGAACCACATTAATGCCAAATTCTGGTCTTTGAGACCAAAATTACCAGGCATATTGTGATCATCAGTGGAAAGAAAACCTAAAACGGCAAGAGAATATTTTGAATTAAATTAATAAAATTTGTATTAAATAACGTACCCAAAACTCCAACTCTATAAGTCACTGTGGCCAAGATTACAGCTTGTGAATTCATAAAATACTCTGGACCACTGCTTGAAGGATCAGCTGATCCAACAAAGAATCTACTTGCATGTATATAGACCATGATGGGCAAACGCAAATCTGTGAAAAAGAGACGAATTTATATTTAGTTGACATTTGAAATGTCTCGTTTACTTACCACTATTCTGTAGACATTTTAATAGAGACAATCCTCTTCTCCGGATGTTGCTGTTATATGTAGGTAAGAGATAATATTTACTCATGCAATGTGGCTTTTCTTACTGGCATCAGTTACTCTGTCAATCCTGGCCATCCTTCGGGGATCTAAAATCAATAAAATCGATACGAAGTTACATGGTTCTGTTTTCGAGAATGTTCAAAGATTTCCAAATGTTGGATCAAAAATTCGATTCATTTTTATAAACTGCTTTATTGGTTGAATTATATTTGTATCCAATTGTCTTTAGCAGCTACGGATTATCAAAGAAAAAACCAAATGGGATGACATATATAATGATATTAAAGCCAAAAAAATTATCCCTTACCTAATCCAATAATATACGGACAAGAGGATTGTTTTTATTCAAATGTCTACAGACCAGAGCTAAGGACATCTGTAAAAGTCAACAGATAGTGAATTTGAAGGTGAGCTCATATTACAGCTTTGGTAGTCAGATGTTTTACCCGTAATGGTCTATATACATGGCAGTGGGTTCTTTAACGGGTCAACTGGTCCTTCAATCACTGGACCGGAGTATTTTATGGACACACAGTCGGTAATCTTGGTCACAATGGCTTTTAGACCGAGAGCATTGGGTATGTTATTTTCTTAGGTTTCCTGTCCACTGGAGATCACAATATGCCTGGTAGTTTTGGTCTCAAAGATCAGAATTTGGCTTTAAAATGGATCCACAATAATGTATTCCAATGTAGCCAAGGTAATCCAAATGTTTGTAAAATGTTTCGCAAATTTCTTCAGATTCAGGTAAGTTGTCATGTTATTGCCTTTGTTCTTGCAGATATCGAATAAAATTTACAGAATTTTGCACTCCACAAGTTTTGAAAACCAGGCCCAATGGCATTTGTGATTATATTGAATTTGTGAGCACTAATTCGAATCCAGATGGATTCCGAATATCGAACGGAAAATGTTTAAATTTGGCAAGAATTTTAAGAGGAACTAGCGTGAGATGCACGAACATTAAAGCAAGTCTAATAAATCCTATTAAAGAATACTTCTAATAGCTTCAAACACGGAAGTTATATAATACCAGGTGCTAGACCTTGAAGAAATTGCAATCAAATCTCAATTTCATACTAAAATGGGGAATTTCTTCACAACATATTACAAAAGTTTTTATATAACTAAATAAAGCTTAAAACCGAGTACTGACTTTATCGGTCAATTTCATGCTATTTAAAGCAAACAAGTTGGCACTTAACGGTAACTTAAAGTTAATTCTAGATGAGATCGTGGAACACTTTTGATAATTATGTATACCATGCATTCTGGGGTTGAAATGGTATATTTAAGTGGCCTTTAGTGGGTTTTGATATTTTAATATCATATTTTAATCCTAATTTTTCGTTTTTGAATAGACGTTTATACGGAATATAATATATAAGTATATATTATACTTTTAAGTAAAAGTATATGTATATTTCCTATTCACACCCCGTAAACGGAAAAGAATCCGTCAGCTATGAGCTGATGAGAGTCTATAAGAGATCATATCTTCAAATAACATTTGCTATCATATTTTATAAAAATCGCATTAAAATAGTTATTTTGACACACATTATTTAAAAGCAATATACATACATTTTAGTTCTCATAAATTTTATATATTTTCTATCTTATTTCGTTCGATAGCGATGTCTAAAAATTGTTTCAAACACAATCTCTACCACGGAGGATATATGTATCCAATTTCTATATTTGCGATAGCTAAAAGTGCACTTGAGTCACTTAAGTAAGCTTTCGGTGCAATGGACGAAGTGTTTTTTCTCTCCGATCAAACGCTTAATGACTTTAGAGCAGTGTTTGACTCTGTTCAGACGACTAAATACTACTCAACTATCAAAATATTAGGGCATTTCGATGCCCAATTGCAAGAGAAAAGAAACATTAAAACATTAGGCCGAAGAAGTTAGAGAATTGTTGTTTTAATGGTGTCGACCTGAAAAACGACAATGTTGACAACGTTTTCTCCAATGATAGGAGTGCCTTTAGGACCGCCTTGGTAAATATGCATATATCGCAATAAAGAGATACAATTTAACATATATGATTATAGATATATGACTTGATCAATTGTCCAATTATCTAATCCCAGCTATTTAGTTGAAATGTAATTACATCATAAGTTCTGCTTGCATTATTATGAAACGATCTTTTCTTTATATACAATGATACAAAGGGTGACAGTATATTATAATCTATTGAATAGCGTCATCTATTCAAATTATATTTCTATTGAAACAAATAAAATTTAGTTCATGTTAAGCCTAAAATTTAATTATTAAAAAATAGATAAAACAAACAATGTAACATCATCATCATAAACAGTCATTTTTAAAAATATATTAATTATTAAATTTTATATACATGTGACGAATGCAAATTTTGTGGCTTAACAAGCTATCCAACTATAATGCTAAGCTGAACTGTTGCTAATCTTGTGTTAGCTCTCCAGTTAGAAATAAAAGGCGAAATCGGCTTACGAGGAACACATAGTTGTTTCCCGAAGTTGTCCCGACTAGAAGCCCAACTTTGGATGTCATGTTCAAGTCACATTTGCCTGTGTTTTACCTTTGTGTCTGCCTGGTGATCCTTACAGCGTTTGGCAGGCGCAATCGTCCGAGAGACGAAGATCCTTTGTTAGTGTGTCCGCAAACTGTCGGTTGCATCAAGGGCACTTATATGGATGGTTATCAAACGCAAACATTTCACGCATTCATGGGAATCCCCTATGCCAAGCCACCTTTAGGGCCACTAAGATTCAAGGTGAGTGTTGATAAAGTTTCATGTCCGATTTGCAAATTGGATCTGTGAGATTAACGAATGCTTTCAATTATTCTACTCTATTGTTCAGAGCCCTCAAAAGAAACCAAAATGGAATGATATTTATGATGCTACTAATCTCAAAGCAGTATGCATAAAAAAACTTGTGATACCCGCTCCAGTAATACAAGGAGAAGAGGATTGTCTTTATTTAAATGTCTACAGACCATCGGTAAGCCAATAAAACATCTGAAATATCAACACAAAATAATCTACTTCTTCATTTTACAGCTGTATTCGCCAGATCTTTTACCCGTAATGGTCTATATCCATGGCGGTGGTTTCTTTAGTGGATCATATTCTCCCCTAACCTCTGGAGCGCAGTATTTTATGGATAGCGAATCGGTAATCTTGGTAACAGTCAGTTATAGATTGGGACCTTTGGGTATGAGATTTCACAAGGCTTTCTACTGTTTCATAAACCTCTCGTCACTTTTTTTTAGGTTTTTTGTCCACTGGAGATGACCATATGCTTGGTAATTTTGGGCTAAAAGATCAGAATTTGGCATTAAAGTGGGTTCGCGAGAATATATTCGATTTTGGTGGCGACAGTCAGATGGTAACCTTATTCGGTCATGGATTTGGCGGCATTGCCAGCCATTTGCATTTATTGAGTCCGATGTCAAGGGGACTTGTCCATAGAGTGATTAGCATGAGTGGCACAGCGAATGCTCCTCATGCCATGAACAAAAATCCACTGGCACAAGCTCGTAGAACTGCGGAATTGTGTGGAATTCCAAATGCATACACTATAAGTACGGCCGAGCTCACTGAGGCACTTAGAAACGTTGATGCAGAAACATTAGTCAATACAGAAGATGGTGTTAAATTTTGGTATGGAGATCCATTTTCCGCTTACCGTCCAGTAGTAGAGCTTAAAAGAACGGACGCCTTTCTAACAGATGATCCAGAAGTGATTATGAAAGAATGTCACTATCCAAAAATACCTTGGCTTCTGGGAACCGTCCCCAATGAGGGAGCCGTGCGTGTTGCCAATATTATTGAAAATGCCACATTATTCGATGCGTTCAATGCGCAATTCGATTATATACTTGAAGATTTATTGGAGTGGCCCAGTCGGTTTACTAAAGAGCAGAAAGAGCAGAAGACAAAGATGGTCGTAGATAGATACTTAAATGGTGATCATAAACTAACAAAAAGCCGTCAAGCAGCCTTTATGGATGTAAGTATAAATAAATTGATATAGGTATATGTTTTAATTCCAATATCTATTTCTACTAGATAATCACCGACAGAAATTTTAAACATCCTCTCTATAAAGCCGTCAGATTGTTTACTGAAACAAATAATCCCATAGAAAATCGTTACTTTATGTACAATTTCAACTACAAAGGTCCTATTAGTTATTTCTCGGTTTTTAGCTATGCAAATACGTCCAAAAATTATGGAGTCGTTCATGGCGATGATTTGCTTTATCTGTTTCAAAGACATCTCGCATTTCCCGAATTTAATAGAAGGTCCTATGAGGCCAAGGTAATCGAATCGCTTGTGAAGTATTTCGTAAATTTTGCCAAATTCGGGTAAGGTGTCAAAACGTTTCAATCGCAAGTGACTCTTTTACCTAATGTTTTTCTTATTACAGGTTTCCAGCCGATTTTCCGCAACTTAGATTTTGCACCCTACAAGTTTTAGACGAATGGCCTATAGAAATTTGTGATTATCATGAATTTGTGGACAGTTCTTCGGATCCAAATAAATTTACAGTTCGAAAAAGTTCCCGCTATCGAAAAAAGGAATATAAATTTTGGATGGAATTATTAGAAGAATATCATTAGATTAGATAATTATAAGTATTAGGTATACAAACATCAAGGCTTATTAGTCTAATAAATACTGCAGATAATTTTGTAAAAATAAGGAATGAAGTTTATAAGGCCAATGAAATGAATTGTGTGTGAAAATAATAATAAATTCTTGTATCGAACCTAAAAGATAAATGAATCATAAAGCCGCTCCTATACTTATACATCTGTAGTTATCGCAAATTTCTTTCAAGCGTAGGGGATGATAAGAATAATGTCAAATTATATTATAAAATAGATAATTTATGACTGATAACTGATGTATAACCATCTCATTTAGCTCTTTCCTAATAGATACAACTGTGCACCAAAAAATGGAGATTCCGACTAAATAACATTTTACTTTATCAAAGAAATGAGCTAATTGGGCTTATGTCCCAAGAACTCATAATAACATTAGAAGTATCCATTATTCATTAACCAGAAAGCCACTAAAGGTTTTCAATGGGGGAAAAAATATATATAAATACTAGAAACCCTGACACGCTTCGCTGTGCCCGCTTTTGAAAAATTAAAATTGCGACTAATTTGAGATTTAAACTATCCTATCTCTCAAGTTAGATCGAACTGCACATGGTGGACGAATTTTATTATAATCGGTTGAGTGGTTTAGGAGTCCATTGAGGACAAACATTGTGACACGAGATTTATATATATTAAGATAAATATCTATGGATTTTACATAGTCGACTTTCTTATGTTCCGACCGACTGTATCAATAATTAAATCTTGGTGACTACATTTACATATATGAATTAGAGCCACAAAATTGCGCTAGCTTGCTTTAGTCGAGCAAACTATAGTGATCTAGATGGCCTGTGTAATGTCATTGCTTAATATTTTTTTTAATAGTTCAGGTATACCAAAGTTTGAGCTATCACATAGTTAATTATTCATAATTTGCTTGAGTATTTTCTAAATCTTATCGAGATTCCTATTTCCTATATCATCGGCTTAACATTCAACTGCAGTGTTTCCGATAATGAGAGGAAACAACAAGGGCATGATGTTGATTTCACGATCCTTTCAATTGAGAGCATTTGGATGATAAAAGAGCAACATAAAGGTATAAATAAAGTTTCAAAACACAAGATATTAATGGTTAGACATACAATAAAGAACTTACATTCAAAAACTTGCATTTAACTACCCCTTAAAGATCGCAAATATTTCTCAAATATTATTTACACATTTATATTTAATTGGTAAAAAAAATTAAACCAT
This sequence comes from Drosophila willistoni, assembly GCF_018902025.1. Lineage (NCBI taxonomy): Eukaryota > Metazoa > Arthropoda > Insecta > Diptera > Drosophilidae > Drosophila > Drosophila willistoni. The sequence continues at coordinate 5,151,738 of NW_025814048.1, forward strand.
ACAAATGTAATTAACGAAAGACATAAAAATTCACAAAATGAAGCGAATAAATGGAGTTAAATTTGAGAAAAATAATCTTATACCTGATGTTGGATAACTCTTCCGAGGGGGTAAAATCTTTACAGGATTCTTTTGAGGATATTACATTTTTACGAGCAAAAATTGCAAGTTATATCAGTTATGTTGTTGAAAATTGAATCTCAAAGTTATCCTTCGTTAATTAGTTGTTAGTCTTGTGACGAATGACAATTTAAATGGCTTAACCAACAGCTTAGCAATTTAGGGATATAAGGCAAAAGTTCTTTAGAAGCATTCATAGTTGCGGTAAAGCTGTTGAGTCTCGTAACCCAAGTTGTCCCGTCTAGAGGACCCAATTTGGATTTTTTAAGAGATGCTACGATTAAATTTACTTTTTTACTTTTGTCTGTGTCATGTGTTTGTGGCAGCGTCAGTTAGATCCAAGCGTCGATCCGAGGACGAGCTTTTGGTGTGCCCGACAAGTGTTGGTTGCATCAGGGGCATTCTTTTGGATCGTTATCAAACGGGAAAATTTGAGGCATACATGGGCATACCCTATGCATTGCCACCTTTAGGAATACTAAGATTCCGAGTAAGTTTCCGTTTTACATTTGAAGATATAGCGTGTCTTGAATATTCCCTAGGTCAAAAGATAAAGCTTCTTACTCATTTGTCATTTATCTTTTACACTCTCATTTTAGAGCCCCATTAAGATGGTCAAACTTCCTTTTGAAATTGATGGTACTGATGCCAAAGCAGATTGCATTCAAAAGAATCATCTTTTACCTAACCCAGTAATAGAAGGGCAAGAGGATTGCCTTTATTTAAATGTCTACAGACCAGTGGTAAGTCCACGGGAAATCTATAATGCAAAAAGGATGTCAATGATTGTGCCCTCGTTTTACAGCGACGTCATGAACTCTTACCCGTAATGGTTTATATACATGGCGGTGGTTTCTTTAGCGGGTCGGCTGGTCCAGCAATGACTGGACCAGAGTATTTCATGGATACAGAGACGGTAATTTTGGTCACAATGTCTTATAGATTGGGAGCTTTGGGTATGTTTATGATTTAAGGGCTTTTCTTCTTAAATCGATTGCTTTACTTTCATTCTTAGGTTTTCTCTCTACTGGAGACATCAATATGCCTGGTAATTACGGTCTCAAAGATCAGGAATTGGCATTAAAATGGGTCCGAGATAACATAGCCTATTTCGATGGGGATCGGAATAGGGTGACCTTATTCGGTCATGGTGCTGGTGCCGTTGCCACACATTTGCATTTATTGAATCCGTACTCTAAGCATCTTTTTCATAGCGTTATTACTATGAGTGGCACGGCTAATGTTCCTTTTGGCATTACCAAGAATCCTTCGGCACAAGCACGACAAACTGCAGAACTGTGTGGAATCCCACATGCAGAATCTATAAGTCTAGCAGAGCTTACCGAGGCCCTCAGGGAAATCGATGTAATAACATTAATCAATGCCAGTGACGGCCTTAAAGAATGGGATGTATATCCTTTGATCAACTACCGCCCGGTCGTAGAACCTCCGGGAATCTTAGAGTCAATCGTTAGCGCTGATCCAGAAAAGCTAATAAGAGAAGCGAAATATGAAAAACGACCTTGGCTTCTGGGAACTGTCCCCCAAGAAGGTGCTGTGCGATTTGTCAACATTTTGGAAAATACCAGATTACTTAATGAGTTCAATAACCGTTTCAATTATTTATTTGAACAAATGATGGAGTGGCCCAACCGGTTCACTCCAAGTGAGAGAAAGGACAAAACAGAATCAGTTGTAGTCGAATACTTAGAGGGAGTTTATTTTCTAAACAATGGAACAAAACAGGGTTTTATGGACGTAAGTATAAGCAGACTCATTATATACGGTTTTATTCCATATCCGTTTTTCACTAGTCGATCACCGACAGAGGTTTCAAACATCCTCTCTATCAAACCATCAAAAAATATGCTACAAGCAAGAATGCAGAGAGAATTCGTCAATACGTATACAGCTTCAAATATAAGGGTCCTAAGAGTTATGCCTCCCTTTATAACCAAGCAAATGTGACCGGAAAATATGGAGTTGTTCATTCCGATGATTTGCTATATTTGTTTCGTAGTCCTATTTTATTTCCCGACTTTGATAAGCAGTCCGATGACGCAAAGGTGATCAAATCGTTTGTGAATTTATTCGTAAATTTTGCCAAATTTGGGTAAGTTGTCATAATGTTGTAAATGCATGTGAATTTTTCAATTCATACTTTTCTTATTGCAGACATCCTGTCGACGTCCCAAAGACCGAAGTTTGCTCCTTACAAGTTTTAAATTCACGACCCATTGGTATTTGTGATTATATTGAATTCGTGAATAGTAATTCGGATCCAGATGGATTTAGAGTACAGAAAAATTCAGAATATCCAACCGAGAAAATAAAATCATGGCAAGTGATTTTAGAGGAAGCACCATAAGCATTAAAGCAAGTCAAATAAACTGCACCAAACATGGAAATTAAAAAACTACAGGCGATAGACCTTAAAGAAATTGCAAGAAAATCTCGATTTCATACTTAAATGAAGATTTTATGACACACTAAAAAGTTAGCAAACAATTGATTCCCATTTTAACCAACAAGTTGTGACATATCTGAGAAGCAATTATAGAAGAAATGGTACCTGAATTTCTCATACAGATACATTTTAATATACAGAAGTTTTCTAACACCGTTTGCGTTTGAGTCGATAAAGTGATCCTGTATGTGGGAATATAAAAAAGATAAGAATTCCACTCCAAAGTCCCGTAATATTTGTTTTAGAAGCTCCTGTGCCTGCAGTGGTTTAGGTTCAGTTGTAAAAATTTAATCCTTACTGTTTTTGGCTGTCTACACAAATAACGGGCAATCTTTGCGGAGAGTGTTATGAGCCGTGTTATCCCGCTTATACCTTGTACGTAGTATGCATGCTACTGTCTGGTTACAATCCTTTGAAGCTCAGCTTGGATGCGTCGCTGAGCGCCTTGACTTCAGCAGTGTCTCCAAGCGATAGTTTCACTGCCTGCTGCAGTTTCTTGATCCTGACGTTCTTCTTTGGCTCCACTGAGTCTTTCGTCCTGGTGTCCTTTTGGATCCTCTTCGGTGGTTTTGGCGGCGGGGTTGCGCATCGCGCATGCTGGGCATGATTCAGTCTTCGCCGCTTGTTCCCGCATCTGCTCCAGTACCTGTGAGTGAATGGATTTCATGAGAACATTAGGTCACTACCCAGCAACACATGTTTTTATCAATTAGGATATCTATATCTCGTCTAGAACTATGCTCAGTTTGGTCATCAGCGTGGTGACTGCGGCGGACCTTTCAGTTTCTTCGGTTAACTTCCTCGTTCAGTATTACAAGGGCTTTATTCCTATGCTCATTTGTGACCTGTGTTTCTTGATTTTAGGATTATTAAAAAGGTTGTTAATCGCTAACATAGGACTTACAGACTCCTGCATATAGAAGGATTTTGAAAAATTCGCCTAAATGCACACAAAAGTTTCGACCCAAAATAACGCAACACTTGTTAACCGTTTACCTGATTTATCGGATCTTTTATCGATCGGTTAACGTAACAAACGCTAAGAGGGTCGGAAGAAAGGAAAAAATTTAGATTTCGCACCACAGGAGAAAGCGCTGAATAAGATAAAAAAAAAACAATTCCTTCAACGGTAGGCAATTGAATTTGTCACGTTAGTACTTGTTATCAATTTTAATATATTGATATTAACATATATTTCAATTATTTTTCGACTTAGAGGATAATTAAAAAAAATATAAAATAAAAAAAAATAATTCAATTTGGTTAGAAGTACTTAACCTATTTACCAGAGGTGTATGTGCCATAGAAAGGATTTCCAAGTTCAGATTTTCTGCTTTCCTCTAATAAATCCAACCAATATCGAACTCGTTGAGTTGGATATGCGTTATTAACTCTGACGTGTTGTAAACTATATTTTGCATTGAAAAATTCATGATAGTCACAAATGCCTTTGGGTCGATGGGCCAAAACAGATGTATCACAAGAATCCAATGTGGGAAAATTAAGGGGTTTTCTATAAAGACAGAGATATAGAGTCGACTTTACATGATTTCATTTTCGCAACTCACCCGTGTTTGGCAAATGTTACAAAATAGTTGACAAACAATTGGACGATCGCGGCCTCGGTAGAGTTTCGATGAAAGTCGCGAAAATAAAGAGGACTGCGAAACAAATAATGCAAATCATCGCCATGAACAACTCCATAATTTCTGGTAATACGTTTTGCATACAGTGAGGCAGAACTAAAACGACCCTTATAATTGAAACTGTACATATAGATAGGGTGCACATCGGTATCTACATTTCGAAGATAATATCTAATAACGTTATAGAGCGGATGCTTGAAACCTCTATCGGTCATCACCTGGGATTATACATCAAATTAATTAAAGTTCTTATATGTTTGATACTTTTTACTTACATCTAAAAATCCTCTTAAAGATCCTTCGTGCAATTCCTTTGTACCACCAAAATAATCCTGTACTAGTTGAATTAATTTTTCATCTTTCACAGTTGCATTAAATCGATTAGGAAATTGTATTAACTCCAAAAGGTTATAATGGAATTCGGAATTAAAATTCTGAAGCACTGAAGAGTTTTCCATAATATTAATTACCCACTTGGCTCCATCTTCGGGCACAGTGCCCAAAAGCCAAGGAAGTTTTGTGTAATTTACTGTTCTGATCAACTCTTCCGGATCTTGGGTAAGAAAGGCGTTCTTTCCTGGAGGCTCTATTACTGGACGGTAATATGTATTGGGATCCCCAACCCAACGTTTAACGTAGTCTTCAGCTTCAACTAGTTTTAGTGCATTCACTTTTCGCAGGGCCTTAGAAAGTTTCGTAGTACTTATATGGTCTACATTTTCTATATTACAGTAAAATGCAGTGTTCCGGGCTTTTTCGAGTGGGTTTCGTTCAATGGCATAGGGACTATTCGCCGTGCCACTCATGCTAATCACTCTATGAAAGAGACCCTCAGAGTTGGGATTCATTAAATGCAAATGGGTAGCAATGGCGCCAGCACCATGACCAAATAACGTCACCTTGTCCTTATCACCCCCGAAGTCGGCTATATTTTCCTGGACCCATTTTAATGCCATGTGTTGATCTTTGAGTCCAAAATTTCCAGAAATACTATTATCCCCAGTTGACAGAAATCCTTTTAAGAAAGGAAATGTTGGGACTTAAATGGTAAAAGTTTATTTTACCCAACATACCCAAGGCTCCCAATCTATAAGACACTGTGACCAAGATTACCGATTGTGTGGCCATAAAATACTCTGGACCAGTATATAAATAACTAGCCGATCCACTATTGAATCCACCGCCATATATATACCATCACTGGCGAAATCCTAGAACGTTGCTGTAAAATTTTGACATCTGTCTTCATTTTCTGTTGATATTACCAATATCTTGTGGACTCACCACTGGTCTGTAGACATTTAAATAAAGACAATCTTCTTTTCCAAATATTCTTTGTCTATTTAAGAAATAATTTCTTTGAATGCAATTCGGCTTGGACTTAGTACCATCAATTGTAAACGGAAGTTTGACCATCTTAATGGGGTCCTAAAATAAGTTTTTAAGAGACAATTGACAAGATATACATACATATGTATCTCATAGCTCGGAGAGTATTGAAGAATTGCAAAATTTTTTAACAAAAAACTTACTCGAAATCTTAGTTCTCCTAAAGGGGCCAAGGCATAAGGCATGCCCATAAATGCCTCAAATTCAGTGTTGTAGGTATGCCTAAATACACCCCTGATGCAAGTTGATTTTGGCGGACACACAACCAACAATTCATTATCATCAGTAGCTGATACAAACACCAGGCAGAGGGAGAGATAAACCACTGGCAAATATGGCTTAAACATGACTTGAAAAAAGCGATTCAAAGAATTAACCATAACTATGTTTGATACTGAAGGGCTTTCGCCTATTATCCCTTTAAAGCTAAGTTGCATAAGCCATAAAATTTGTCATTCGTCACAATATACAATTATTGTAGTGTGATGCCGCCCAAATGGTCGCGCCACAAAATTATAGATATAGTAGATATACATATACTACTCTCGCAAATATTCATATGCACATATGTATACATACTTATGTATAAGACTCTGACCTGAAACTGGATAGCTAGCTATTTGTATACCATACAACCAAAGGGTGAAGTTGTATATTAATGTGGCCAAAAGAGTATTAAGCAGCAGAAGGCAGCTTTTTCTATATATGTACGTATACTTTCCCCATAAAGTATATATACATATTCTTGATCAGATCAACAGCTGAGTCGATCTAGCGGCTAGTTTCTATGTCCATCTGTCTGTATGAACACCTATGTATATACATAGATCTCAGAGTCTATAAGATATAGAGCCACCAAATTTGTTATGTTTGCCCGTTATTGGAATTTGAAGAAAACTGATTTTCTTAGAACTTTGGTCTGTGTACTCGTTTAGTAAGCGGGATTGATAACTTAGCAGCATGTAAACATGATTATATATAGCAAAATATATTTGTTATTTTTGTAGTAGAATGACTAGTTTAAACTGTAACGACCGTCGATAAGTCTGCTCAAACTGTCAACACTGTTGTAACAGAGGGTTAACAGAGGACCGTCGATAACTCAAACTTAACATCGTCGCTAACGTTGACTAACACTAAAAGTGAGAGAAGAGAATAGAGATAAAAAAAGCAAGGCGGAAAAAATCTATTTAAATATTTAAAAAAGCTTGGATTCCCACTTCTCGATTTTGCAACCATCACAAATGAAGCCAGACCTGACGGGAACAAATCAAAAATGGCAAATCTATTCACAAGTGACGAATGCTGGCCTTTATTTCTGGCTGTCGCGAAGAAAACTTCGCTAACGGTAAATGCATCGACTGAAGTTTTGATTCACTCTGGAGGGTAGAACGTGTTCCTGCTAAGGACGATCGCCCAGAGAGCAAGAGCGTCGTCGTTATATATACATACATATGCATGCACATTGTACTTACATACATACATATGTACATACATAAACTGGAAAGGAAGTAGAGGGAGTACCGGCATTCTAGGAGCTAGGCACGCACCAAAGGTTCATGCCGTCAGAATGAGAAAGAGAACATTATTGAGTTCTGCCATCATCGAGTCAAAGCGAAGCTGCCCTAAGGAATCAACTGAGTTTCCACAAAAGCGGCACACATTTTTGAAGCGATTGCCCAGAGACGGGCGACACAAGCAGAAGTGAATAAATAGTGCTAGTGAAACCAGTGAGAAGAACAACAAGGATAAGTGTATGTCAGGACCCGAACAGGTGAGTTTTAGTTTAGTTTTTACCTAAGGGCCACACGGCATGCATTGTTAGCAGTGAAATTCACAATTTCGTATCAGTATGTATGCATAGGAGATCTTGTTGCAATATCTTCAAGTTTTGCATTTGTTGAACTTCCGTGTGTAAACAAAAATATTAGCTTATGGTATTCCTGGTACAATTTATTGCATTAGCAATTGTTTATTCTAACAACTCTTGCCATAATTTAACTTTTGCGGTTGGAAAATCGGATTTTACTACCACTTCAAATCCCTCAGGAATATTGTCATTGTTCACAAATTCATGGTAATCACAAATACCATGGGGTCTTGAATCTAAAACGTCTGTGCCACAAAAGCCGATCGGTGGAACATCGACTGTATAACTGTCGATAGCATAAAAAGCATTAGGTAAAATAATAAATAAATTTGCATTTCCAACATTACAAAAACTTACCCAAATGTTGCAAAATTTACGATATATTTCACAAATTTTTCGATAACCTTTGCCTCTACGGAACTTTTATGAAAATCGAGAAATGTGGTAGGACTACGGAACAAATATATCAAATCGTCACCATGAACAACTCCATATTTTCCAGTCACATTTGCTTCAGTATAAACCGAGGCATAACTAAAGGGTCCTTTATAGTTAAAGCTGTACATGAAATGAGGAAACTTGCCTCCTGGAATTTTCCAATATTCATAGATGGCTTCATAGAGAGGATGCTTAAAACTTCTGTCGGTGATTGTCTAATGAAAAAGGATACTGGAACGATCTCGTATAAATATGAGTTTGTTTACACTTACGTCTATAAACCCCGCCTTAGTTCGTTTCGTTAAACAAAAAACCCCGTCAAAGTATTGAGATACGACTATTTCTGTTTTGTCCCTTCCTTGCTTTGGAGTAAACCGATTGGGCCACTCCAATAACTCTTCAAAAAAATAATCAAATCGCTTATTAAACGCACGACGTAATACAGGATTTTCTACAATGCTGATAGCACGTACAGCTCCTTCTTGGGGAACGGTTCCTAGAAGCCAAGGTCGTTTCTGAAAGTATATACTTTTCATCAACTTTTCTGGATCAGCTGGTATGATCGCGTCTATTGATGGAGGTTCTACCACCGGTCGATAAAGGGTTAGGGGTTGTCCATCCCAATCAGCGGCGTTGATTAATGTTTTTGCGTTAACATATCTCAAAGCCTCAGTAAGCTCGGCCGTACTTAAAGTGTTTGCATTTGGGATCTCGCACAAGTGTGCAGTTTTGCGAGCTTGTGCCAGAGGATCTTTGGTAATGGCAAAAGGAACGTTGGCCGTTCCACTCATGCTAATCACTCTATGAAAGAGATTCTTAGAATACGGATTTATTAAATGCATATGGGTGGCAACGGCCCCAGCATCATGGCCAAAGATGGTAACCTTGTCGTTATCGCCATCGAAAGAATCTATATTGTGGCGAACCCATTGAAATACCAAATTTTGATCTTTAAGACCAAAATTACCAGGCATATTGTAGTCTCCAGTGGACATAAAACCTGAGAACGAAAGTGGAGGAGTTAGATTTTAATATAAAAAGGGTTAGTTAATTATCATACCCAAAGCTCCCAAACGATAAGACATTGTGACCAAAATTACCGACTCTGTGTCCATAATATACTCTGGTCCAGTATTTAAAGGACCAGCTGACCCGCTAAAGAAACTTCCTCCATGTATGTAGATCATTACGGGTAAAAGACGCAAACGAACCTAAAATGTGCGGGCATTCAACATCTGCCGACATTTTGGATGACTTTTGGGCTCACCTTTGGTCTGTAGATGTTTAAATAAAGGCAATCCTCTTCTCCGAATACTGTTGGATTAGATATGAGATAATTCTTTTGGATGCAATCCGATTTGAACTTAGTAGCATCATAGGTGTTAAACCATCTTGCCTTTATTTTGGGACTCTAAAATGGAAGCCAAAAAGATTGAAAGTACAATCAGAAACTGCTAGGGGCATATTCTTGGATCAAAATATAATTTCTATTCGATCCTTTCATTTCGGTTCGTCAACCTTTATCACACTACTAACCTGAAATCTTAGTGCTCCTAGAGGTGGCTCGGCATAGGGTATGCCCATGAATGCCTCAAATGGTCCATTTTGATAGCCATTCATTGTAGTTCCCCTAAGGCAACCGACTTTTGGCGGACACACAATCAAGTCCTCATCCTGAGCCGCAGAAATAAACGCCAAGTAGAGAGAGAGGTAAAGTACGGTCCAATGTGCCTTAAACATGACTGGAAAAATCAATCCAAATTTTGACCGAAACTGGGTGGGACAACTTCTGGTATTGGGCTTGCTGGTGATGCGCTATCGCCTTTTATCCTTAAGATGCTAATTAAGCCAGAAAATTTGTCATTCGTCACAAAATTATACAATATCTACAAACCAAATCAATGTAATTATTACATGATTACGCAAGTTTGTAAATCCGTTAACTCAAGGTATTGTAAAAGAGATAAGATGTTTGTAACGCAGAAAAGAAGACGTTTGGCGACTCTATACAGTATAATTTTTTAGATTATCATGATTACCCATGTCCGTTTTTATGGGTGGATCGATCCTCCGTAATTTAATAGCTTCTAGCATTTTATAAAGCGTGTCTAAATGTGGAAATGGTAGATACTTTTAACGTAAGTGGAACAAATTAGTTTTATGGAAAGACATTCCATTGTATTTAATAAGTAAGTTTTTAAGTTTTCATTAGGAAGTATAGTCAGTATATCCCAATTATTAATCCCATCCCATCCCTACCAATACAGTAACCTAATTGCTCACTTCCCTTACTTATACATACAATTATGGGTATATGCTGGAGTTTTCCCAAGAATAATAAGTAATCGATGGACCTTTTGATGACTTCGATAAACTTTGACAAAACTTTTACACTATTTCTAAAGTTAGTCATATATAGAAATTTTCAACGCGATAACTTTATGACAAAAATAAAGGCGGTAAGCCCATTACGGCGCAGAAAGAATTACTTATTAGTTCATGTTTCGTTTTACTAAATTCTAAATTCAGCACAGACTTAAGATTAGAACTACATTTTCTTCTAATAGGAGATCTGGTACCAAAGTTCAAGACTTCTTGCTCGAAACTTTCATCGAAAATGAATATTTTAACTTCCTGCCAGTTTCAATTATCTTGATCCGCTTTATAACAAAAATACATAATCTGAAAAACAATCCTGTTTTCGAGAAAGCTTCAGTTATAAGGGCAATGGGTGACGAGCAAGAGAGAACTTCTCTTTACTCAGTAAACAGTTGTTCAGAATGAGTTCTACCCAGCAAGCTATTCAAGTTACTGTATTGCTCACTCTCACTCCTGTGGTCGCAAACTTCTGCCAATATCACCCTAAGGATTGGTTACACAATCTCTTCTATAACTAACATTACTTTTAAAAGGCTTAAATAGCAAGTAATTAATTTATTGCTTTTTGTTATGACATGAAATTACAAATTTTGCATGAAATCGTGATTTTGTTAATGAGCTTCCGTGTTTAATAAAAAATATTTGCTCATGGCATTCTTGGAACAACTCTCTCGTAGTCTAGTCTAACAACTTTTGCCATAATTTAACTTTCTCTGTTGGAAAATCGGATTTTACTACCACTTCGAATCCTTCATGAATATCGTCATTGTTCACAAATTCATGGTAATCACAAATACCATGAGGTCTTGAATCTAAAACGTCTGTGCCACAGAAGCCGATCGGTGGAACATCGACTGTATAACTGAAAGCATAAAAGGCATTAGGTAAAATACTAATTTGCATTTCCAACATTACAAAAACTTACCCAAATGTTGCAAAATTTACGATATATTTCACAAATTTTTCTATAACCTTAGCCTCTACGGAACTCTTGTGAAAATCGGGAAATAAATGTCGACTACGGAACAAATATATCAAATCGTCACCATGAACAACTCCATATTTTCCAGTCACATTTGCTGTACTAAAACGCGAGGCATAACTAAAGGGTCCTTTATAGTTAAAGCTGTACATGTAATGAGGAAACTTGCCTCCTGGAATTTTCCAATATTCATAGATGGCTTCATAGAGAGGATGCTTAAAAACTCTGTCAGTGATTGTCTAATAAAGAAGGACACTGGTATAAAAGCATATATGTGTATGCTATAAGTCTGTTTACACTTACGTCTAAAAACCCTGCCTCAGTTTGGTTTTTTATGAGATAAATCCCGTCAAAGTATTGAGATATGACTATTTCGGTTTTGTCCCTTGCTTGCCTTCGAGTAATCCGATTGGGCCACTCCAATAACTTATCCAAATAAAATTTAAATCGGAGATTGAACTTTTCACGCAATTTTGGGTTTTCTATAATGTTGATCGCACGTACAGCTCCTTCTTGGGGAACGGTTCCCAGAAGCCAGGGTCGTTTCTGAAAGTATACGCTTTTCATCAAAATTTCTGGATCAGCTGGTATGATCGCGTCTATTGATGGAGGTTCTACCACCGGTCGATAAAGGGTTAGGGGATGTCCACCGGCGTTGATTAATGTTTTTGCGTTAACATTTCTCAAAGCCTCAGTAAGCTCGTCCGTACTTAAAGTGTCTGCGTTTGGGATTGCACACAGTTTCGCAGTTTCGCGAGCTTGTTCCAGAGGATTTTTGGTAATGGCAAAAGGAGCGTTGGCCGTTCCACTCATGCTAATCACTCTATGAAAGAGATTCTTGGAATACGGATTTATTAAATGCATGTGGGTGGCAGCGGCTCCAGTACTGTGGCCAAAGATGGTAATCTTTTTGTTATCGCCATCGAAAGAATTTATATTGTGGCGAACCCATAGAAATACCAAATTTTGATCTTTGAGTCCAAAATTACCAGGCATATTGGAATCTCCAGTGGACAAAAAACCTAAAAATGAAAGTGGAGGAGTTAGATTTAAAAAAAAAAATGGTTAGTTAATTATCATACCCAAAGCTCCCAATCGATAAGACATTGTGACCAAAATTACCGATTGTGTGTCCATAATATATTCTGGTCCAGTATCTTTAGGATTAGCTGACCCGCTAAAGAAACCTCCTCCATGTATGTAGATCATTACGGGCAAGCGACCCAAACGAACCTAAAATATGCGGACATATTAAACGTCTGCTGACATTTTGGATGACTTTTAAGCTAACCTTTGGTCTGTATATGTTTAAATAAAGACAATTCTCGCTTCCGATTACTTTTGAATTAGGTACGAGATAATTTTTTTGGATGCAATCCGATTTAAACTTAGTAGCATCATAGGTGTTAAACCATCTTGCCTTTATTTTGGGACTCTAAAATGGACGCCAAAAAGATTGAAAGTACAATCAGAAACTGCTAGGGGCATATTCTTGGATCAAAATTTAATTTCTATTCGATGCTTTCATTTTGGTTCTTCATCCATTATCACACTACTCACCTGAAATCTTAGTGTCCCTACAGGTGGCTCGGCATAGGGTATGCCCATGAATGCCTCAAATGGTCCCTTTTGATAGCCATTCATTGTTGTGCCCCTTAGGCAACCGACTTTTGGCGGACACACAATTAAGTCCTCATCCTCAGCCGCAGAAATAAATGCCAAGTAGAGACAGAGGTAAAGTACGGTCCAATGTGCCTTAGACATGACTGTGGAAAAACAAACCAAATTTTGGCCGAAACCAGGCGGGTATTGGGCTCGAAGGCGTAACCGCAACTATGCTTGCTGGTGAAGCGCTATCGCCTTTTATCCCTAAGATGTCATGGTGTTTGTGTTAATTAAGCCAGTAAATTTCCCATTCGTCACAAAATTATACAATATCTACAAACCAAATCAATGTAATAATTACATGATTACGCAAGTTTGTAAATCCGTTAACTCAAAACTTTTTTCTCCCTAGCACAGGGTATGGTAAAAGAGATAAGATGTTTATAACGCAGAAAAAAAGACGTTTGGCGACTCCATACAGTATAATATTTTAGATTATCATGATTACCCATGTCCGTTTTTATGGGTGGATCGTTCCTCCGTAATTTAATAGCTTCTAGGATTAACTTTGGCTTTTTAGCTGTTTTCGGTCGGTTGGTCTTCTTTATTATATCATGCTTTGGGAACGATCTGTCAAAAAGTCTTTCAGGTAATGAACAACAAAAAAACATTTTTGTTTCTTAAATTCTTAGATAGTTCTTAATAAGGGTTAACCAAGAGTACCAAAACTCATGAAGTAGCCAAGATGAGTCGATGGTTGTATGTTGTACCTTGTGTATTTTGCTTCCTAGTTGTTGTATAAAGCGAGTCTAAATGTGGAAATGGTAGATACTTTTAAAGTAAGTGGAACAAATTAGTGTTATGGAAACGCATTCCATTGTATTTGATAAGTAAGTTTTATGTTTTTAAGTTTTCATTAGGAAGTATAGTCAGTATATCCCAATTATTAATCCCATCCCATCCCTACTAATACAGTTACCTAATTGCTGACTTCCCTTACTTATACACATAAATTAGACTGTATGCATAAAAAAAATGGTTTGGCTCCATTTGGGCGCAGAAAGAATTAGTTAATAGGTTATTATGCATCAGTGCCAACTTTGTATAAATCTGTTTGAAAGATAAAATTTTGTTTAGCAAACTTTCTAGGCTTTTTATTTTTATTGCCAATATCACCAAACTTTGTAATTTAGCAAAATATCAGGACAATCATAATTAGCTGAGGAAAAACAATAATTTTAAGACAAAGTGGGAATATCTAAATCTTGAAACTCTGAAACCCAATAAGCTAAATTATAAGTAGTTTTTATGTTTCGTTTTACTAAATTCTGAATTCACCACAGACACAGAACTACATTTTCATCTAATGGGAGATCTGGAGAGTTAGAAGTTCAAGACTTCTTGCTCGAAACTTTCATCGAAAATTAATATTTTAACTTCCTGCCAGTTTCAGTACAAATTGCAATCAAAAGTAAATACAAAAGAAGCTAACTTCGGTTATGCCGAAGTTTATATACCCTTACAGTCCTTGGCAATAATATTTTTACATTTTGAAAATTCTTTTCCTGCAACTCAATTCATCAATACACAAACAAAACCTTCAAATTACACAGGCCGACATGATTTTTGGTGACGTTAACCTGCGAAGTGTTTTTAACTAATTCGGGTACGCTGATTCTGACTGCATACTCAGTTTTTGTTCATCACGTCCAGATTTTGTGAAATTAGGGGATCTAGTGTTGGAAAATAGGCACCCAAAAGTATACTATATAAAGTTGAAAATTGTTTTTCTACATTTTTAACGAATTGTAGAATTTCTTGTTTAAGAAAAATAGCTGTTGTCTGCCAACATTACTTATAAACAATTTGTTAGATGCATAAAATTACAATAATTCTTTAAAATTAACAAGTTGCAAATTCTTTGAATTCCAACCATATCCAAAGTGTATGATAATATGCATGATAAAAAAGAAACGCCTCTTTGATTTTGTGTAAATTGCGTTTAAATTATACCTAATATATTAATAGGCTAAAATAATAACGTTTTGAGTATAATAACTTGCTTATATTATACTAGAAAATATTGAAAATGAGGCCATTTTGAATAATTCCAACGCATTTTTTTCAAAATCCTGACGTGATGGACAAAAACTAAGTACAGGGCCGTGATCAGCACCCCCAAATTACTATAAAAGACCTATTTAACTTAGAACACTTTTTCATGACCTCGAAAATGTCGGCCTGTGTTATTAATCTTTTTACTACAATTTTTATTTTTCTTTCATCATTTCCTAAGCAAAGCACGGCACGCATACACATACAGTTCATATAGCGTTGCGTCTGTGTGTGTATGCATCTGCTCTATTGATTTGATGGTGACGTAGTAGGCAGCAAGCAGCGCTGCCGCTTAAAGCAGACCCGATTTATATTGACTGTAACTTATGTTCTATTTATCCGATCAGATTCAAATTTTGGGATCTGATGTTTTATATCGAATACTTTAATTTTGGTAAATTTTCTGGGGATACTCCAATTTCTTCACCTATGTTTCTTTTAGAGCTATATGATATAGTGTTCCTATCCTGATGATTTTCATACTTTATCTTACCCGAGTTATAAGTAGCTTAATTTCCAAGTTTCATCCCAATGGCTCTTAAGATGGCTAAGTGAAATGCACCGACGGACGGACAGATAGGCGGACATGGCTATATCGACTCATCTTTTCATGCTGATCACGAATATATATACTTTATGGGGTCGGAAACGTTTCCTTCTGTGCGTTACAAACATCTGACCAATTTTATTATACCTGCTGCAAGGGTATAAAAAGGCCTCTCTGGCAATCTATGTACATGCAAAAGTTTTTCCTAAGCAAAATCATTCAAATTGCGGTAAATTTCCCTGGTCCGCATTATATGCAAAGTTTCCCTGTTGACTGATAGAAGCTAATCACTTTCATCACGTATGCATGTGTAACCAATTTCCTTGAATACGTTTTGGCTCTGATTTGTACCTAGTCTCAAAAAGCTGTCAAAACAATCCTGTTCTTAAGAAATATTCAGTTTTAGGACTCAACAAACTAACGGCAACTTATTTAAGTGTGACATTTTTTCTTCAGCTAACAACGAGCAAGAGAGAACTTCTTTTACCCAGTAAACAGTTTTTCCAAATGACTTATACACAGCAAGCTATTTAAGTTATTGCTCATTCTCAGTTCTGTTACTGGGGTTGCAAACTTCTGCCAATATCACCCTATGGATTGGTTCCACAATCTTTTCCATAACTAGCATTACTTAGGCTTAAATAGCAAGTAATTAATTTATTGCTTTTTGTTACGACATGAAATTACAAATTCTGCATGAAATCGAGATTTTGTTAATGAGCTTCCGTGTTTAAAAAAAATATTAGCTCATGGCATTCTTGAAACAATTTATTAAGCTTGATGTAATGTTTGTGCATCGACAGCCTAATAACTTTCCTGTAGTCTAGTCTAACAACTCTTGCCATAGTTTTACTTTCTCTGTTGGAAAATCGGATTTTACTACCACTTCGAATCCTTCACGAAGGTGGTTATTGTTCACAAATTCATGGTAATCACAAATGCCATGGGGCCTTGAATCTAAAACGTCTGTGCCACAAAAGCCGATCGGTGGAACATCGACTGTATAACTGAAAGCATAAAAGGCATTAGGTAAAATACTAATTTTCATTTCCAACATTACAAAAACTTACCCAAGTGTTGCAAAATTTACGATATATTTCACAAATTTTTCTATAACCTTAGCCTCTACGGATCTCTTATGAAAATCGGGAAATAAATAACGACTACGGAACAAATATATCAAATCATCACCATGAACAACTCCATATTTTCCAGTCACATTTGCTCTAGTAAAACGCGAGGCATAACTAAAGGGTCCTTTATAGTTAAAGCTGTACATGAAATGAGGAAATTTGCCTCCTGGAATTTTCCAATATTCATAAATGGCCTCATAGAGAGGATGCTTATAAGCTCTGTCAGTGATTGACTAATAAAAAAGGATACTCGAATGAAACCATATATATGAAAGTCTGTTTACACTTACGTTCAAAAACCCCGCCTCAGTTTGGTTTTTTATAAGAGAAATCCCGTCAAAGTATTGAGATATAACTATTTCGGTTTTTTCATGAGCTTGCCTTGGAGTAAACCGACTGGGCCACTCCAATAACTCTTCCAATAACAATTCAAATCGGAGATTGAACTGTTTACGCAATTTTAGATTTTCTATAATTTTAATAGCATAAGCAGCTCCTTCTTGGGGGACGGTTCCTAGTAGCCAAGGTCGTTTCTGAAAGTATATACTTTTCATCAAAATTTCTGGAGCCGCTGGTATGATCGCGTCTATTGATGGAGGTTCTACCACCGGTCGATAAATGGATGGGAGTTGTCCACCGGCGTCGATTAATGTTTTTGCGTTGACATTTCTCAAAGCCTCAGTTAGCTTGGCCGTACTTAAAGTGTCTGCATTTGGGATCTCGCACAAGTTTGCAGTTTTGCGAGCTTGTGCCAGAGGATCTTTGGTAATGGCAAAAGGAACGTTGGCCGTTCCACTCATGCTAATCACTCTATGAAAGAGATTCTTAGAATACGGATTTATTAAATGCATATGGGTGGCAACGGCCCCAGCATCATGGCCAAAGATGGTAACCTTTTTGTTATCGCCATCGAAAGACTCTATATTATGGCGAACCCATTTAAATACCAAACTCTGGTCTTTGAGTCCAAAATTACCAGGCATATTGTAATCTCCAGTGGACATAAAACCTAAAAAGGAATGTTGTAGACTTCAATTTAAAAATAAAAAGGGTTAATTATTATCATACCCAAAGCTCCCAATCGATAAGACATTGTGACCAAAATTACCGATTGTGTGTCCATAATGTATTCTGGTCCAATAACTTTAGGATTAGCTGACCCGCTAAAGAAACCCCAGCCTTGTATATAAATCATTACGGGTAAAAGACCCAAACGAACCTGTAAAGTGGGGGCTTATTTAACATCTGCTGTCATTTTGGACGACTTTTCGGCTCACCTTTGGTCTGTATATGTTTAAATAGAGACAATTCTCGTTTCCGAATAGCATTGGATTAGGTGAGAGATAATTTTTTTGGATGCAATCCGATTTGAACTTAGTAGCGTCATAGGTGTTAAACCATCTTGCCTTTATTTTTGGGCTCTAGAATGGAAGCCAAAAAGATTAGCACTACCGTCAGAAACAGCAAATGGCACATTCTTGGATCAAAATTTAATTTCTATTCGATCCTCTCATTTCGGTTCGTCAACCATTATCACAATACTCACCTGAAATCTTAGTGCTCCTAGAGGTGGCTCGGCATAGGGTATGCCCATGAATGCCTCAAATGGTCCCTTTTGATAGCCATTCATTGTAGTTCCCCTAAGGCAACCGACTTTTGGCGGACACACAATTAAGCTCTCATTGCCAGCCGCAGAAATAAATGCAAAGTAGAGACAAAGGTAAAGTACAATCAAATGTGCCGTAAACATGACTTGAAAACACAATCCAAATTTTGTACGACACAAGGTGGGACAACTTCGAGTATTGGGCTCGACGGCGTAACCGCAACTATGATTGCTGGTGAAGCGCTATCGCTTTTTATCCCTAGGAAGCTATGCTCTAAGCCAGAAAATTTCATTCGTCACAAAATTATACAATATTAACAAGCCAAATTAAGGTACTTATTACAAGATTATGTAATGTTATAAAATGTTAGTCAAGTTTAAACTGTTTTTCCCCTAAAAAAGGGTATACCGAAATAGATCAGATGATTGTAACGCTCAAAAGAAGACGATCCAGTATAATATTTTGCATTATCCATGTCCGTTTGTACTGGTGGATTATGGTGGATATGGTGTTTATGATGAACATGTTCGAAGAGTTTTTCGTTTGGAATTCTTTAATAAACCATGCTATAGAAAAAAAAAATTTTTTTGTTTCATACATTTTTAGATAGTTGTTAATAAGTTTTAACCAAGTCACCTACCAAATAATGTGAATTGGTATATTGAAGTCGCCAAAATGTACCAAATGTATTGAAGCCCCATAAAGTATATATATATTCCTGATCAGCATCACCTTTCGAGTCTATCTAGGCATGTCCGTCTGTATGAACACGCAGATCTTGGAGACTATGAAAGCTAAAGCCACCAAATTTGGTATATAGACTCGTGTAGTATGCAAAATGATCAAGATTATTGCAGATATTGTATATATAAAGATTTTGGCAGGCCCCCTCCCGCCCCCGTAATATGAAAAACTCTATTATTTCATGTAATTTTCTAGTTTATGGCACACTTAAATTTGATCTTATTATACAGCAACATATCCTGTGAGCAGAATAAATACATAAATGAATTTATTATAAATTTAAAATATATTTGTTTGACCGGTGCATGGTATACTAAAGTCGTCGAGACGATTTACTTCATTTTTATTGTGAACCTTGAGTGTTTTGCTTCCTAGTTGTTATATAAAGCGAATCTAAAAAAGGAAATGATATACTGAAATGAAATGTAGATACTTTTCAAGTAAGTGGAACAAATTGATTTTATGGAATGGCATTCCATGTATATAATAAATACTAATTAAAAATTTTCATTAGAAAGTAAAGTCAGGATATCTCAATTATTAATCCCATCCCTATTTAAGCTACTGTATTGCTCACTCTTAGGTCTCTGCCCCTTTAATATTTGTATGTGTAAAAGTTGGAGTTTTCCCAAGAATATTCTCGTGGTTTCGAAAATTCAAAACCGCATCTATAAAAAATATTGATATATATCTTTTAATCTAATTTAAAAGTCATCTGTTTTGTCAGCGGTTTGTTTTTGTGTAGCTAAAGTAGACTCCGTGTATAAATTAGAGAAATAATAATAAATCAAATTTTAAAACAAAGTCATTGCATTTAGTAGGATGTTGTTAAAGGAAAGTCTTTTCCCTTTTTAGGAATGTCTAAACCTTCGAGCCGTTGGTCGTCCACTGTTCGACTGACCTGTTTTTTCAAGACCATTAAGACCGTTTACAGACTTCTTTATTTTTTTCACCTACAGCCTACAGGTAATTTTGTTTTCAAAAACCGCCTCCATATTCGTGTTTTTCAGCCCAAATTCATGCAAGATTCAAAATTCGCATACGAAATACTTTCTATTTCTGTTTCGCTTGATAAACGGTTAACTTGTTACTTTACTTTGCTACACTGACTGGCAAGTTCAAATCTGATTTATTTCCTAAGCTCTCTAAGCACGATCCCCATCTTATAAAGGACCTTGTCTGATGACAGGTATCATTCTTTAGTAACATTTATCCAAAAATATGTTGCTTAGGCAAGGAACACTTCAACATCTTGAAATGCTATATTCCAATCGTCATCTTGTAACCAGGATTACATCTGACGCACCTGTCAATAAATTGAAACTGTATGTCGAATGGTGTTGATTAAGTAACTGATAAGTCCTAGCTTACTGGGTTGTTTCAATTTATTGACAGGTCAGCTCTAACCCTGGCATTTACCTTTGCATATAAACTTCTGCCAATATTACCCTATGGATTGGTTCCACAATTTCTTCTATAACAACCACTACTTTTTGGATACTTTAGTTTTAGTTTTCTAGTTTAATTTAATTTACCTTTTCACTTTTAAATATGACATAAAATTAAATTTTGTTGCAATATTTTCAAGGTCTAGCATTTGTTAAATTTTCGTGTTTAAAAAATAATAGTACAATTTATTGCATTTGTTGTGCATTGACAGTCTCACATTTAGTCTAATAACTCTTGCCATAATTTAACATTTGCGGTTGGAAAATCGGACTTTACTACCACTTCAAATCCCTCAGGAATACTGTCATTGTTCACAAATTCATGGTAATCACAAATGCCATGGGGTCTTGAATCTAAAACGTCTGTGCCACAAAAGCCGATCGGTGGAACATCGACTGTATAACTGAAAGTATAAAAGGCATGAGGTAAAATACTAATTTCCAACATTATAAAAACTTACCCAAATGTTGCAAAATTTACAAGATATTTCACAAATTTTTCAATAACTTTTGCCTCTACGGAAGTCTTATCAAAATCGGGAAATATAATAGGACTACGGAACAAATATATCAAATCATCACAATGAACAACTCCATATTTTCCAGTTACATTTGCTCTAGTAAAAAACGTGGCATAACTAAAGGGTCCTTTATAGTTAAAGCTGTACATGAAATGAGGAAATTTGCCTCCTGGAATTTTCCAATATTCATAAATGGCCTCATAGAGAGGATGCTTAAAAGCTCTGTCGGTGATTGACTAATAAAAAAGGATACTCGAATGAAACCATATATATGTAAGTCTGTTTACACTTACGTTCAAAAACCCCGCCTCAGTTCGATTCTTAATACGAAAATAATCGTCAAGGTATTCATCTACGATTATTTCGGTTTTATCCTTTGCTTGCCTTGGAGTAAACCGATTGGGCCATTCCAATAACTCCTGGTATAAATATTGAAATCGCTCATTGAACTTTTGACGTAGTATGGGATTTTCTATAATGTTGATGGCACGCACAGCTCCTTCCTGGGGAACGGTTCCTAGAAGCCAGGGTCGTTTCTGAAAGTATATGCTTTTCATCATCTTTTCTGGATCAGCTGGTATAATCGCGTCTATTGATGGAGGTTCTACCACCGGTCGATAAACGGATGAGGGATCTACATCCCAATGTTTAAGGCCATCACCGGCATTGATTAGCGTTACTATATTAACATTTCTTAGAGCCTCAGCAAGCTTGGCCGTACTTAAAGTGTCTGCATTTTGAATAACACACAGTTTCGCTGTTTCGCGAGCTTGTTCCAGAGGATTTTTGGTAATGGCAAAAGGAGCGTTGGCCGTTCCACTCATGCTAATCACTCGATGAAAGAGATTCTTAGAGTAGGGATTTATTAAATGCATGTGGGTGGCAACGGCCCCAGCACTCTGGCCAAAGATGGTAACCTTTTTGTTATCGCCATCGAAAGACTCTATATTACGGCGAACCCATTTAAATACCAAATTCTGATCTTTGAGTCCAAAATTACCAGGCATATTGTAATCTCCAGTGGACATAAAACCTAAGAAGGAAAGTGGAGGAGTTAGAGTTAAAAAAAACAGAGGCCGGGGCTAGCTTGGATCGCGCCGAAGTTTGTATACCCTTGCAAGTTTTTTTGTTACTTTCCTAATCTACGCCGTCGACGTGAAAAAATCAAAAGATCCCGAAAGAACAGGGTTATCTGATTTTGTTCAAATCATAAAAGTGTTTTTTGACCGATCGCTTCTATTGAAGCTATTTGATATAGATCGAAATTAACAAATATTATTTATGACAATGGCTTAGAAAACAACGAAGTTATTAAGTCACTGTGCGTGACTGTGTCATTTGAATTTCAGTAATACTGTGCACTATATACAAGCCTACGTCCGATATTTCAACTCTGTAGAGAACTACAGAGAATACGGTCTAGAAGGAGTTTGCGCTGATTAAGACGGACGGACATGGCTTTATGAACTCGGCTCGTCGTGCTGATCAAGAATATATATACTTTATTTGATCAGAGACGCTTCTTTCTTTTTGCAAGGGCATAAAAAGGGTTAGTTAATTATCATACCCAAAGCTCCCAAACGATAAGACATTGTGACCAAGATTACAGACTCTGTGTCCATAATATACTCTGGTCCAGTAATTAAAGGACCAGCTGACCCACTGAAGAAACCTCCTCCATGTATATAGATCATTACGGGTAAGCGACGCAAACGAACCTATAAAATGGGGGCACATTTAATGCCCGTTGACTATTTGAATGACATTTGGGCTCACCTTTGGTCTGTAGATGTTTAAATAAAGACAATCCTCATCTCCGAATATTGTTGGATGAGGTACGAGACGATTTTTTTGGATACAATCCGGTTTGAACTGAGTAGCGTCATAGGTGTTAAACCATCTTGCCTTTATGATCGGGTTCTAAAATGGGAGACAAAACTACAATCAGAAACTGCCATTTCGGTTAATGCAATTTTCAGCCATTTTCCTAATACTGACACGAAATCTTAGTGCCCCTACAGGTGGCTCGGCATAGGGTATGCCCATGAATGCTTCAAATGGTCCTTTTTGATAGCCACTCATTGTAGTGCCCCTAATGCAACCGACTTTTGGCGGGCACACAATGTATTTCTCTTTCCTAGCCGCTGAAATAAACGCCAAGATGAGACAGTGGAAAAGTACGGTCAAATGTGTCTCAAACATGACTTGAGAAAATAATCAAAATTTTTGGCCGAAATCAGGTGGGATAACTTTAAGTATTGGGCTCGACGGCGTAAATGCAACTATGTTTGCTGGTGAATGGCTATCGCCTTTTATCCCTAAGATGATATGCTGTTATTTAAGCCAGAAATTTGTCATTCGTCACAAAATTAACAAACCAAGTTAATGTACTTGTTACAATATTGTAACGTTATAAATTCGTTAATCAAATTTAGTCTTTTTCCCCCTAGAAAAGGGTATTGCAAAATAGATCAGATGTTTGTAACGCAGAAAAGAAGACGTTGCCAACCCCATTCAGTATAATATTCTAGATTATCATATTTATGATTTACCTATTTAGGTAATCATGATCCGTATTTATTAGTGGATCGCCCCAGTAGTATAATATCTATCGGGATGAACTTTTATACAATATCATGATATAGCAACGATCTGTCGAAAAGCCTTGCACGTTAGATATTTGTAATGTTTTTATCATTTCTATAAAATTTAAGCAAATCACCTGATTGGTACCTACCAAAACTCATATAATAACCAATATAAGTCAATGGGTGTATGCTTTTTTTATTATAAACTTCGATGTAATAAATACTTTACTTATTACCAAATATAGTCAGAATATCTCATTACAGGTTCATTCTAAAATTCCAAACTGAATTTTTTCTGTCAGTAATTGCTAGCAATTAGACACACACACACACACATGCACAATTTTCGGTATAAAGTCGTAGAATTCATCAAAAGAAAACTAAATTTAAATGTTACAGGTTCATAGTATACCTACATATACAGTGGCGAGCACATGCGGATACATGTTTCGATACTGTGACTTTAAGTGGTTGCCAGACCCAGAAAAATGCATTAATCGATTCCAAATTTTTAACAAAAATCCATTAATAATTTATAAAACGAAAAACAACACGGCCAAAATTATAAAGAATTGGCCCGAAAATTCAAATTTTCTGAAGTTGCAGTGGCCCAAAGCCCAGATCTAAATCCGATCGAAATTCATGGGCTCTGCTAATAAAGCAACTGTCGCGTTACGATAATCCGCCAAGGACAATGGACGAGCTTTGGAGTCGAGTCCAAGCGGAATGTCGCACGGATTGATAGAAAATTGGTGGAGAGTATGCCCAGGCGCATTGATAGCGTGATTAGAGCCAAAGGCCTTTGGATACTCATTTTTGCACTTGCTCGTTTTTAAGTTTTTTCTCGAAATTTCGAGCTAAGGAGGAGATACTGAATAAAATTTTTTGTTTTTCGTTTTAAATATTATTAAGTGGATTTTTGTTATAAATTTGGAATCGATTAATACATTTTTCTGGGTTTTACTTCCACTCAAAGTCACGCCTCTGCATCAATTAAAAATACTGATATAATCTACAGTTTTTAATCTTATTTTAAAATCATCTGTTTTGTCAGCGGTTTGTTCTGTGGAGCTAAAGTAGACTCCGTGTATAAATGTTTACTAATAAGTGATTAATGCTTTAACGAAACTTTTACACTATTCGTAAAGTTTATCAAATATAGAAATTTTCAACGCTAAATCAAACAAATTAGACTTTATGCAAAAAAAAAGCTTTGGGTCCATTTTAACTCGGAAAGAATTAGTTTATTATGAATCAGTGCCAGCTTTGTATCAATCTGTATGAAAGATCAAATTTTGGGTGGAAAATTTTCTAAGTTTTTTGTTTGTATTGCCAATATTACCAAGTTTGGTAATAAGAAGAAATGTCAAGTGAGTTATAATTAGCCGAGGAATAATAATTAATAACATTTGAAGACAAAGTCGTTGCCTTTATTATGATTTTTTTATGAGAAAGTCTTTTCTCTTTGTGTGACTAAGTATCTAAACCAAGATTACATTATTATTTCAACGAATCAATTCATCGAAACTCATAAACCCAATGTGATGCTCCCTTTAAGTAAAAATATGTAAATTGTAAGTTGTTTTCAAGTTTTGTTTTACCAAATTCTAAAAAAGAGCTGCTGCTTCTGCAAGAAGAAAAGCTGCCACCAGAGACTTAAACATTAAGATGAGAACTACATTTTCTTCTAATACTAAAAGACACGCATCGTTTGCTTATTTGTTAAAGAAACTTATCAAGTAAGAGATAAGATACAATTTTCTAGCTATTGCTTTAAATTATGCTAAAAAAAAAAATAACAAACTATGAGGAACCAAGAACCAGAAGTTACATCACATCCTTAATTAATTGTGGCCGATTTCCATCAAATTGCCGTAAGTCTTTGAAGCTGCTGGACAGTTAGATCTGGATGCCAGATGTCAAAGATGAGAACCAAACGCAACTGAGTACCATTATGCCAGACTTCGTGCTCAAAACTGTCATCGAAAATAAATATTTCACCTTCCTGCCAGGTTCTGTAATAGGATTAAAACAAAATGTTAACGAAAATCGTTGGTTATTTATTAATTTTTAACCTTACCTTATCTCCTCGCCCACTCTCAGGCTGGTTAGATGTGGTTCAGGTGACTTGAGTGTGAGATGAGCCCTCAGGCGACAATTGGTGGGTCCACAATGGGGCCAGATATGTGTTTGTCCTTGCAGGGCACTAAATTTCACCTGTCCACGACGGCAACGACTTGAGGACTCAAATTCATCCAAGAGTCTGCAAGTCATGGGAGCTCTCTGGCAATTTCTATGCAAACGTTTTCCCTGAGCAAATAATTCAAATTGCTGCCAATTTCCTGTGTCACGCAGCTGTTCCGTCTCATCTGCAAAGTTTCCCTGCTGTCCGATAAGAGCCAATGCTTCATCACGTATGCCCATCCAATTCTCTTGAATTTTTTTTAACTCCGACTCGTAACCAGTCTCGGAGGGCTGCCAAAAAGGTTGTGCTCGCAGATGAGGCTCGTTGTAAAAAGACCTTTGCCATGGACTGATGAAGAAATTGTTAAAAGCTCCTCTTTTGTAGACTTCTCGTGCCTCTGAATTTTTACCCAAACGCTGTAAAGTCTCACCGAGAGACTGATAAAAAAAGGCCTCTTGAGTGCCCTCTTCTTGAGAATTGATGGCATATTGTAAGTACGGCAAAGCTTGGACATAATTGTTATCCAGTTGCTTGAGGGCCAAACCAAAATGCAATTGGGCCACCGCATTGTTGGGCCAGAGAGCCAAGGTATCCTTTGCCACCTTTTTCAATTGTCTTAAGCTAAAAAGGCCAAAAGGATTAGTTAAACAATTCAAGTTTATCAAGGATAGATCACACACCCACTTATTATCCCAAAGATGCGTCAAAGATAGTTCATTTCTCAGCTTAGGATCCGTGGGAAAACGCTCTATAAGTTGCTCATTTATAACGACAGTCTGATATTGCTGGCCTAAGGAAAGTTACAAGATATATCAAATGTTTCTTGCCTAATCATTTACGTTAGACTCACCCATAAATCTCAAACGTTCAATGCAACGTTTACCGGCTTCACGGTATTCCCAATCGTTTGTGATTAGTTCAGCAAAGGCCAAATAACGTTTATAGGAGTCTATGGCCTCGCCAAGCAATTGATTGCTATGTCTCAATTCGGCCAAGTGATCCAAATGTTGGGCACGGAGCAAATGTCCAGCCGGCTCGTGTGGATATTTTTGTGTGATGGTGTTAAGGGCGAGCAAGGCTTGATCATGATTCTGGTTCGCAGTCATTTAACAAACAGATTTTTTTTTTTGTTTTTGTTAACATTTTCAAAACATGCAATTGAAATTAGTCAAAGAAATATAAAATAAAAGCAATTAATATTTATGGGATCAAAGGAAAAGATACAAAAAAAAAAAAAAACACTCAATAAACATGGTTATTATGGGATTTAGTAGTAGTTTGGGTTTACCTCAGGGTGGGTGAGCCTGATTAAACCATTTTTTCACCTCTTTCTGTTTTTTTTGTGAAGAGAACCCCATAACAAAAATGTTTTGTTTTAGCAATAAAATATTTTAAATAAGCATTAGAGTAAAAGCTATGAAATAAAATTGTCTGTATGATATTTTGATGTATTTCTAGTGATTGTTGAGCTAAATAGGAAATGAGAACGTAGTTTGTATATTCATAAAGTGATTTGAAAATTAAAATGGACTCTTACCTCTCGTATCATTTCGGCATTTGCCTTACGTAGCTCTTCCTCAAATAGATCATCGGTTTCTAATTTCGGTTTAGTCTCCGTTTTAGGCTCTTTGGGTTTTATTTCTAATGTAAATAAATATTATTAGATTAAAATTTGATAAAATTTGGAGTATTTTTTTTGGAACGGTTAAAGGTATTTAGAAGGCTCCCATTTAGAAAATATTGTTAGTTAGAGATAGATATATGAAATTGCTTTTCTTATATCCTAGGACCAACACTTACAATGTGTGTGTGTTTGTTTTTGTTTGTTTGAGTGTGTCATGGATTTATATGTAGAGATATACGAATACAATTTTATATTCTAAGTATAATACGAGTATAATATGGTGATGAGGGGTAGACGTTTTGCATGATTTGTACATTTAGTAATTACGTGTCCAGCTGGGATCATCGGAATCTGGATCGCTTTCATACTCCTTGGCTGGTAATCTACCATATTTGGCTTCCAATCTACTCATTAAATCAGCATCATCAACATCCGAAACTTCATCTGATATCTCATCACTTTCATCCATATCTTCACCGTCATCATCATCATCATTGATGTCATCGTCATCGTCATTTAAATAATTTTCGTAATCTTCATATTCCACATAGATATTGGAGGATGGTGTGGCCTCGGGTTCGGTTTCGGGTTCGGGTTCGGTTACTTTTTCTGGTACTGGTACTGGTTTTGGTACCGGAACTTGTTTAGGTTCTTCTGGTACATTTTTCTTTTCCAGCGTTTTCGTTTCCTTAGATTTACCTCCTCGATACATGGCACTCAGTTGCTCAAATGTTTCTGGCATATAACTAGCCGACATGGCTACATTCGATTCGCTCTCCGGTTCAGGCTCATCCAAATCACTGACCTCCACTTCGATTTCTTCTTCGATTTCGATTTCCTCTTCGGAGTATTCTTGGATGGAAATATTTTGATTTTTAATAACGCAATAGTTGGATATACTTTATAAACTAAATGCCAACATTTAAAAACATTTCAATGATACATAATTAAAATGCTTCTAACTGAACTTCGATTGTACCGAAGTTAGGGCATATTTCAATCTAAATATATATTCCAACCAATATCATCGTCATCAAGTGGGGGTAATTCTTCCACATCATCTGGTATTTGATCCTCGGCTGTGGCTATGGTCAATCGTCGTCGCATACTGATCTCCGGTGAGAGCTCCTCATCCTCCGCTATATATTTTTACATATTCATATGCGAAGATTATTATATTAAAATTTTTGATCGTATATAAATATATATATAGAGATTTTTTTTTGGAAACAAAAGCCATACATACATACATAGGCCGTATATATATTTTTTAAACAAAGCTGTGACTACAAAAAGAAAAGGAAACATAAAATATAAATAAGCTCAAATCATATCATTTCATTTTTTTTTTTTTTGTTTGTCGGCGTTTCACAAAGAGTAACATAAAAATTATAATGAAGAAAGTGCAAAATCAGCTTTATTTGGAAATTAGTTCTGGTTAGTTCGTATTGAAAATAAGATATAGTAGATATATAGATATATGTATTGGATCAGATCACAACATTGAGATACCAAGCAGAGATTAAACGAGTTGCATTATTAGCATTTAATGTATGTACAAGAAAATAAGAACAACAACAATTTGGCGTGCTTATAATTCTTTTTTTTTTTTTGTTTGAGAGATTCAAAAAACTCACTTGTATTCGGATTTTTCCTGAGTAATACAAATCGAGAAACTAAGGCTAGGGCAATGCCAACACCAAATTTAACAGCAACTGGAAAATTGATTGATTGTGATTGTTTTGTTTTAGACGTTTTTCGAATTTTGCACTTTCTTGTACAATTTTGTTTATATTTATACATATGTAGGTATATATTTGTTCTTTATTAGTTTAAATTTGAGCCCTAAAAACCATTAACCGTTCATTTTGTTCGAGGTTCGGAATATTGTTAAGAGCTTACCTGATGCTAGCCACGATGTGGGCTCTTCTTCTGTCTGCTTTTCATCGTTATCATTGTCATCGTTGTCTTTAGCCTGACTGGCCTTAGGTTCTCTCTCCTTCTCCTGTCTTTGCAATTCTTCTTCATCATTTTCAATGAATTGATCTAGAGAATCAAAATCATCATCGTCATCATCACCATCCTTTAAAGTAGAAATAAAATTTCAATAAGGCTATAAGTTTTAATAAATTTGTTACTTACCTCTTCTAATTGATCCTCATCATCATCATCATCATTTTCAGTTTTCTTATCATGCTCCTGAAGATGTATAATTAGTATTTTGATAATGTTTTTTAAAAATTAACTTTCTTACTTCTTCAAATTGATCTTCATCGTCATTGTCTTCATCATCGTTGACGGCGTCTGATTGCTTATCCTGAAAATTCATTGGCATCTAATTAGACATTGTATTTAATATTAAAGTGTTTTCTCTTTTACCTCTTCAACTTGATCATTGTCATCATCGTCATTATCCTGAAGTTCCTGTAGGAAATATAATAAACATTAATCAAAGTCATTAATTGCTTGGAGCAAGGATAGATTCAGAGAAGTGATTTAGATACTTTTGGGGAGTAAAATCAGGTGGTGATCCCTTCTAGTTTCTTACCTCTGTCGCTTGTTCGTCCACATCTTCGTCATTTTCCTCCTGATCCTACAATTGAAAAATCCAATTAATTAAACTGTCTTTTAAGAAAATCCAATTTCTTGCTTACCTCTTCCAATTGATCATCGTCATCATTATCCTCTCGTTCCTAAAAGCAACAGTTTTAAAATTTAACAAATTAATTTTTCTTATTTTATGTACAATATTACCTCTTCAAATTCATCCTCTAAATCAGGTTGACTCTGAACTCTTGATTGAGATTTTGGAGGTTCTATGGATTCATCAATTTCCTCTTGAGCTCCCTCATCTTCATCCTGTTCCTCTTCATCTTCCTCATCAGCTTCTGCAGTGGCTTCTGTGGTGGCTTCTGCTGTGATTTCTTCTTCTTCGTCGGCTTCTTCATCATCTTCAGCAGTTATATTTTCTCCAGCATGATCTTCATCCTCATCAGCCTCTTCCTCCTGCTCCTCTTCTTCCTCTTCCTCTTCTTCTTCTTCTTCCTCATCTTCTTCTGCATGTTCCTCATCTGAAAGAAATTATTTGAAAAATTAAACAAAAGTCTTTGGAATGTTAACTATTTCTTTTACCTTCTTCATCATGCTCATCTGCCTCATCGTGCTCATCGTGATCGTCATGCTCATCTATGGCATGACCTCCAGGCTCATGTGCATCATGCTCCACTCTATGCTCATCAACCCAGCCATCAAAATAATTGGAAAAACGAGACTCTGACAAGGGAGTGTCCACTGTAAAGAAATTGTTGAACTTATTATCCCATTGAATTCGTTTTTGCAGATGGTCAACTTACAATCCTCGTGACCACGATTCTCCAATATGATCAGACCAACCAGACCCAACAGAATCGCCATCAGAGAGAAGAATATGATCTTGGCACACCAATGACCTCCAGTGCCGTGTTCGCTATGCACGTGCAAATGTACATCCTCATTTCCCATCTTTGTTATATGAACGCCATGAGAAGATTCGTCGTCATCTGAAAATGAAATGCATAGACACAGACACACACACACACACACACACACACCATGTGATTAGCATCAAAACGCTTAATTAATATGGCACCTTCAAAACAAGACACACAATGCCAAGCATCATGTGTGGGCGGTGGGTGGTTCGTATGGAGAGGTTTTTAAGAGGGAAGGAGGAACATTTAGATTTAGTTAGCCAGTGTGTTTGTTCCAAGTGTTTTTGTGTGACATGAAATCAGTTAAGGAAATTAAAAAAATTTCAATTGCAATTTAATTGGTCTTAAATCTGTAAGGGGCTGGCGGGTGGGGGTTTCCATATGCTACCTTGAAAACTTGATTGCCTTAGAACATTCACATCGCCATCGGATTTGCGATCATCTACATACAGAAAATTAAGTAGTTACATTATGATAAGAAGAATATATGTTTTACGATTCCTCTCTTTTGGCCATTTTTATGTGTGTTTATGCCAAATATGTGCCAAATAACAAACAAAGAGAATGAACAAATCTGCAAGTCATGCTCCTCGGCATATGGCCAAGTACTACCGAAATGTGTACTACCATATACCATGTATGTATATTTTTGGTCAAAATGTCGTTGTTGTTTTTGCGTGTCCAAAAAAGAAAAATATCACTCAGAGTCTATGGTGCTAGACCATAAAGATCGAGTAAATAGAAGAAGAACAAAAAAAAAACACATTTTCCATTAGCCCATTGTGTTTTTGATTTGTCTTTCTCACAAGATAGATCATACAAATAATACCTTATAGCAGATAAGAGGATACATAAGATAAGATAATATGGAACCTTAACTCATATCCAACGAGATGGCACATCAAATCCATTTGCACTTAAGAAACCATTACACAAAAAAGTTTCCTCTTTGATTTGCCATCGACGACAACGTTGTTCAACGAATTATTTCGAACACACAGCTCCGAGCAGGCCAGAAATCATAAAAAGATTTTTTATCTGGCTATATGTAAATATGTATGTATGTACATATATCTCGTATTTGCCTAGCGGCACACGCATTCAAAATAGAAGGCAAACGACAAAAACCACGGTGGATGTATGTATAATTTTATATAATAGGGCAAAGTTATTTTTAAAGGCACTCGACAATAATATTATGCTAATAAAAGAAATGAACTGCCCCCGAACTATTCGGCAACTTGCAGAACTATGTATTTTTTCTCCTTAAAACATCATCGTTTTGAACGACGTTTTTGAAACTCGCTCGACATTTTTCAAACTTACCGCGTTTTCGGCGTTTATCCTTACGCTTACGCGGCTGCACATCGCCCGACATTTTTATTCAAATATTTTTTAGTTATTCCTTTTTTTGTTGTTGTTTTTTTTTTTTAAACTTTTTTCAGAAATATGATTTCCTAGTAATGTTGAATATGTTTTATTTTCCTCTTTTTTTCCCCAGCAGATCGAGCGGTGAGCGGTGTGCTCGCCGACTACAATCACCGCACGTAACTAAATGAGAGGGAGCAAAGAAAAAACAGACAAGACAGCTCGGGCTCGCGTGAAATTATTTATAAAATCAAATATACGCTAGAAGGGAAGCTATAGTGCCGGTATTTAGGTTGCCAGATCGTTGAGAAATTCAAATTGAAACGGGGTAAGTAAGAAGGGGATGCCGTTAAAATGAAAATGCTCCAAAGATTTTTATTCGAGTTTGCTGTCTTTTAGTTTTTAGCTTAATATTTAAACAATTTTAAAAATTTCAAGTGGTTGACAACTCTGCTTACAGCAGAGGTAGAAATATAAGATATGATCTCTCATAATATAGAAATCAAATGATTTTTAATCTAGAGTTTTTAAAATAAAATATAGAAATTTCAACATGGACCAAGTTATAAATTAAATTGAATAATAATTACTTTTCATTTGGATTTATGTTGAGAACGTAAAATTAT
The DNA here is from genome assembly GCF_018902025.1 of Drosophila willistoni. Lineage (NCBI taxonomy): Eukaryota > Metazoa > Arthropoda > Insecta > Diptera > Drosophilidae > Drosophila > Drosophila willistoni. The sequence continues at coordinate 5,184,610 of NW_025814048.1, forward strand.
TTATGATTTTTCATTAAAATAGTCAAAAAATACTTATTTGTTACTTTAAAAATTACGAATAATATTAGAAATTATCATTAATAATAGTCGAAATAAAATTAATAATAATTTTTTAGAATAATGATATACAACAATGAAGAAACAATTCCGTATTAAAAATAAAAATTTAAAAACATTACTATTTGACTATTTTTTCGAGAAGAACTGTTTAAAATTTGGCGTTTATTTATCTGAAAAGAATTTAAATATATATTAAATTTTTAAATATGAAATTATCCTTGAGACGTATCCTCTTAAATTTTTGTGAAAATGATATTGAAGAAAATAAAATCATTATGAAACTAGATCAAATATCCTGCATTTAGCATAGCGGATTTTGAAAATTTAATGTTTGACAATATGACAGACAATTAAGTATGAAAATTAGTTTTTTGGCATCGAAATTTCTTTTTAAATAAAAGAGCTAATTATTTAGTTTGGTTTTTTATAAAGTAGAATGTTAACATTACATTCTTAACAAACTATTTCAATTTCCATTATTAGGATAGTCTAAATTTTAATTTTCTGGGCCGGGCTTAAATCCAAATTAATCTAGATAATGCATTCTTCACACTAATAGTAGAATAGAATGCTATAAATAATAGTTTTTATAGCATTCTATTTGCTTAATACCTATCTGTAGAGCTTAATATCACTACAGATAAATAATTTGTTGTTTTAATTGGTACTATTTCAGCATAAAATACCAATATGTATCTCAAAATCTTGTCCATAGAATCATTATTTCAAATTCAATACAAGATTTATGTTTTCCCCCCTCTGAAATAAATATAAGCAAATTAACAGGGATTCGAGAACAATTTGTTTTATTTGCAATAATTCGTATCTTGGGGTGAAAAGAAGGGAGGGAGGGACACTCTTATACAAACAATTTGTTAAGTGTTTAATTCTTGATCTATTTTATAGTCAAAAACAATTTGTTCGTAAAAATATAATATACATTACATATAATGTTGCATCTGTTCGGTTCTGTTGTGTCTGTATCTGTGTTTGTTTTCGTCTTTTGTGTATAGGAATAGAAATTGGTTTAATGGTTAATTTATTTTGTTTTGTTTTGTTTTATACGTAATATGTATATATTTCGTTTTCGTCTAGGAAAAATAATGCTTTACCCTTCTAGGTTTATCCTACAATAAATTTCAAATAGGTTTTCTTTATTAGATTATTCGTTTACTTTTTTGTTTTGTTAATTTTTTTTTTTTTTGTTTTTTTTTTCGTATTGTAGCGTTAACTTTGCGTGAGAGTATTCGGTAGTAGATCGATCACAAAGGAAAAATTCTTTGCATTTGTTGTTTGTTGTTGTTGCTGGTTGTGGGGTGTTGAATTGTTTGTTTGTTAAAATTAAAAGCTAAGTATATATATATATATTTAAATTTCATAAATTGTTTGTTAATTGCAATATTTGTTTTTTTTTGTTTTACTGTATACATAATTCGTTGGAGTTGAAGTTAGCAGCGGGCTGTTAGTAAAGCTTTACTTATCATTTTGACAAAATTTAATATTCATTTTATGTTTTGTTTTGTTTTTCTTTTCTTTTTTCAAAAATGGAATTCGAAACATAATACTAAAAGGTTTTTGTTGTTATTGTTTATTTACTTAATTTATTGCATAAAACAATTGTGCATTAAATGGTGTTGGTTTTTTTTTTATTGAAAACAAGCATTGGTTTTATTCTTTAATAGTTTTTTTTCTTCTTTTTTCTTTTGTTTTCGTATTCGGTATTGTATGTTGTCTATAGCAGAGTCTTCTTAATTTTGTTTTGTTTTGAATTTTAAAAATATATGTATGTATATAGAGTTTCTATGCTTAAATCTCTAACATTTGTCATAAGCTACATATTTTCATTTGATATATCCCATTATGTGTTCATTCTGTTTAGTATAAGTAAAAGGTAATTTGTTATATTTGTTTTTTTTCGTGTGTATGTGTGTTGTTTTCTTTTTTCTTTTTGCATAGGTGTTTGTGTTTGTTTTGCAGTTTACTGCGATTGCCTTTGAAACACTCTAGTTTTAATTGCTAAATGTGTATCTATATGTATAATATATATGTGTGTGTTTGTTTGTTTGTTTTTTATCAAGACTAATTAAAGTGTTTTGCTGATTTTTTGTTTTAAAGTTTTATCTGTGTTGCAGTATCTGCATGGGTTTTTTTTTTGTTCCTATTTACAACTTTTACTTAATGAATCGATTCCTGCTTAGGGTTTCTTTTGCGCACTTGTGGAAATTATACAAAAAATAGTTTTGTTGAGGCCTATTTTCGAATTCTCGCTCTTGATATGAATTATATATATGTATGCATAATGTATAGACATTGGTTTTTGGTGTTTGATGTTGTTGTTGCTGTTGTTGTTACTAATACAGCATTATCTTTTGGCCTCCTTCTCTTGCAAATACATACGTTGGCTCAACGGTTTGGCATAGATCCAATTGTCGCCAACAGGCTTGAAATGCTTTAGGAATAAAATGCAAAAATCAATTAGTCTTTAAGAAGTTATAAGTTGTATAATATTTAACCTTATGTTCCCAAGCCAAATCGTATTCCTTACGAACTTTGGCCTGATCTCTTTGATGTTGTTCCACCACAAATTTGGCATTAGTGGCACGTTCAATGTCATTGAATCTATAATTTTTGAATAAATAAATAATAAATATATTAAATTCAATTTTCTTTTCTTGTTTTGTAGATTTAAATATGTTGAAGTAAGGTTAAGAAATATATATTTTGTTGGTTTACTTGAGTCCCGCTGTCACTTCCTTCCATACACGTCGCGATTCAAATTCATCCTGCTCAACGATTGGTCGAACTTGTTTCTTAAATATGGGTATGCGATTTACATCAACGAATACTTCGGTTTTCTAGAAAATCATACAAATGACACAAAGGCACATATGGTTGAAATTTAACAAATTCGAATGAAAAAGTATGTAATATCGAAGGATTACACATTTAAACAACATCGAATAGAACAACAGAACAGGCATAGCTTATGATTAGGTTGAGTAGTTTAGTTTGGTATTTAGTTAGTTTTTTTTTTTTAATTTTCTAGATAAACAAAGTAAAGACTTTAGGAAATTGGTCCCGAACTATTTAAGAGAAAAGCACAAGTATCGTAAGTGTAAGTAAGTGGGTTGAATGGAGAGGGAATTATGGAGTTGATAAAGGTTGTTTTTTGGGGGTGTTGAGTATTAACTAGCTGCCAACTCGTTGCATTAGTTTTATTTGCAGCATGTGTTAAAATATATGGAAAAGGTAAAGGTTTTACTTTTGTAATAAGATAGGTTCAAAAAAGTTACAAATAACACACAAACACACACAATATTATTGACACAACTACATATATATATTAAAGAAATTTTATCTACATATTGTATAATAATTGAGAGAAAAACTTACATTCTTATCATGCCATTTGGCTTCCATTAGGCCACTCCATTCACCCGAAATTGAAACAAAGGGTTTCTTATCACTAGGCGAATAAATCTGAAAGAATAATAAACAACAAATCACATATCGAATCATGTTGCTTTTTATTTCATGTGAAAAACTCACCTCGCAAGATATCTTATTGCGTTTGCCACCATAAAAAGGCTTAGTTAGAAATTCCACATTTGCATAGTAACCAGTTTGCGGACATTTGATTTCCACAGAACCTCCCAGCTCAATCCAAGGCACCGTGAGTATAGATCTAAGTAAACAGAATTATTCATTACTCTTTTGATATGTTGTAATTTTAAACATTAAACTTGCCTGGCATAACCATTGGGAAAATTTAATATATATTCCTCGCTGCGATCCACCAGAGTGACGACTCCCTCGCCTATATTGTGTACACCAATGGAGAGGCCCAAAAATTTCGATTTGGTCCATACATGGGCGGCAAATGTAATTTTCTTATTATAATGCTCGGCATAGAAGGCGGAAACTGCATGGAAATTATGGTTAATTCAAAATTTAACAAAATTGCCTTTAAAAAATCGTTATTACTTGGCGGATGATGTGACACTTGCTCAGCTAAAAATGTCAATTGATCTCTCCTACACCAGGGCACAGGCCCATCATTAACAGCTTTGGAGTCGGGGTTTTCATCTTGAATTATATATTTAAGCCATTAAGTAAACTCTTTTTAATTGGCTTTAACTTTTCACTTACCAGGTAAGTCCCAATGACATTGGAAAACTTCACCCAATGTGGGATTGTAGGGTTTTTTGGCCACAGCACTTTTGCGTCCAGCATGATATGCGCTCAAATACCAACGGCAAACTTGAACAATACGCTCACGAGGATCCTCGAGCTCTGCAATCCTATAAAATATATCGCTATTAATTAACAAATTCAGCTTTCAACTGACTAGTTAAACTTACTTGAGAAATAAATCTGGATGGGCAAAGTAATCGGCATACATTTCGAGTAGTGAGCGACGCTCCAATATAAATGTAGGCAGCACCACTTTGGTTAAGTCCATGCCAATTTTCACTTGGGACAGCAGATGCGTTATCATAGAACCATGTGCCTCCATGCTAAGATCCATTTCCTCTTCCTCCTCGTACAGGGCATCGTAGTCGATGCCATTATCATAGCTGGAAGTGCGTGAGCTAGTTGAAGCTGCCTTCGAGTCAACTTGTTTATTGGCATCTATTTCGCTTTCATCAATTTCTGGCAATGGTGTGGTAGCAATTGGATCTACTGATGTGCCAGCTCCCAACTCATCTGTTGTTTTTTCATGAGTGGGCGATGTTGTCTCAGCGAATCCTCGTGTAGCGCTAGAGAGAGAGGGGAAGGGAATAAGAAATAGTCGGTATAAATCAAGACTTGTTGATTAAAATTCAGCCTGGTCCCCATCGTTTTGGGCATAATTTATGTACGATGGCATAAATCTTTTGGGGCATGATGTCAGCTTTTGCGTCAGCCTCTTTTCTTAGGCGCTGTTGCTTCATTTACAATTTATAAGTCACAGCGAAACACTTACAGCGACCTAGCGTATGAACAGATGCAGTGGGGTAGGAAAACTTACTCAAGCATAAAGCTCACTTTAATGAGAATCAAATAGAATGACCTTAAACATGTTTAATAAACGCTCGAAGTCTGAATGAATAAATAAATTTTGAATCACTTAACCAAATGGAAAGTTGACAGGGTCTAAGCATAATTGATTGTTATATTATACAAAGTTAAATGATTTGGGTCCGAGGATACAACTTAAAGAGTCATTCCTTACAGGCTTTAATGGTATTGACTAAAATCTTATTGTTTAGGAGCTTAATCTGGAACAATAGGTCTTCGAATCTACTTGAGTTTTCGCTTTGATTGGAATTTAAATCAATAATCCCTTTCAAAAACAATACCAACTACATCTCTGGCCATTCATATGCACACACACACACATACACACTCGGTCACACAAATACACATTCACTTATATCCACGCACATAGCACTTAAGAATCTGTGGAGCAACAAATTTCTGTACTTACCTAAGGCTGACACGACGTACCCACTTTTTGAACATAATTATTCACAATGTAAATGCACCACCTAAATCCCAAGTGAAATGTGGCAATGGCCAGTTTTATTTGTGTTTATTGCCTACTTTTGGGGGGCGCCAAAGCAAGTAAAAACAAGGGGGCAACCAAAAAAAAAACAATAAACCCAAAGAGGAAGCCGCTACTAGTTTATAGTGCCAACAATTCTGCCATAATGCCAAAAACCAAAAACGGACAAGTTTTTGTCTTTCACACACACAAACACACACACACGTACACACACGCTAACAATTACAATGTGAGCCGATGACGAACGAAACTACAACTGACAGGAGCAGGACCAGACCAGACCAGACCAAGCACCAGCAAAACGAGAGCCACGACAAAAACAAAGCCCCCCTCCCCAAAAAAAAAGAAAAACGCCGATGTCAGGCAACGAGGCGAGTCGCGCGCTCTGAACACTGAGAGACAGAAACTTGGCCCGCATCAGCTGACGACGCTAGGGCGAAAAGACATTAATTATTTATAGCCGAAAAAGAACAAAAAACAAAATGGCAAAACAGGCTCCGAAAATGCGTTGCCTTGCATATTGCAGGTGGAAGGTATGCGACAGACAGACCGACAGACGGACGGCCACAAGTACAGACAAAGCGCATGCGCCAAAATGAAAAAAAAGAGGAAAATGCAAATCTAAGAGGAGCAGGAACCGAGGCATGGTCACGGCTATCGGCCGGCATTAGAGAAAGAGACCTGCATCTATCAAACAATTTATAATTTGCTTGTTGTCGATGATGCTGATGGATGCGCCCCACTTACCAACCAATTGGTGAATTGCCCAAGCTGGTAAACGGATCATCATAGGCATCATAAAAGTCCTCTTCACCTTCACTGCTCGAATAAGAGGTCTCAGGTACAACAAGGCCCAATGGCGCTGTGGTGGCTGTAAAATTCAAAACGAAATTAACGATTGATTAAACATTTGCGCCTACTTGACCCTGGGCCAATTGAGGAAATCGTATTTACCATTTTCCGTTGCTGAATCATCTTCGTCATCGATTAGAAGGTCTCCTTTAGTTGCAATTGCCTTTGAAAGTTTGTTGTTGTTGTTGCTGCTGCTGCCACTGCTGCTATTGTCAGCCTTTGTGTCGCCACCAGCTCCCCCACCTCCTCCTGTTAGTGCTGTTGTTGTTGCTGAGCTTCCTGTGGCCATTGTGGGACCATTGTAAATACCATTGATGGGATGTGCCATATTTTTGGCAATTTGTAGACTAACAATCGAGTGTTTGATATGATCCAACATGGCCTGAAAAATTGCACAAAATATAGTTGTTGTTTTGTTGTTGTTTTTACTATTTATTGATTCAAAGTTTTGGCCAAACATGAGAGGCTAGGAATTGGCAGCAGCTGTTGTGTTGCCTGTTGGCCTGGCCATCTGCTGAGCAACCGCACAATTCTCAGGCGGTTTTCTATGCATCTGTATCTGTATCTGTGTCTGTCTGTTTGTGTTTGTTTGCTTGCTTGTTTGGCTTTATTTTTATTTGGGGTGAGAATTGTAACCCTGAACTTGCATTGGAAATCGATGGGGTAGGAGCAAAAGATGAAGGTGAAACATGTGACAAAAACAAAAGGAAAACTATCAAGGATAGAAAGTTGCTTCATGGTCCTAAGAAAAACATGCAAATATATTTGAGTGAAACTTTGTTTAAATTTCATTGACCTCACTTCTTATTGTATTTTAGATACTTGTCAAAATATTTATGAACTTAACATTTATTACAAAATTTGAAATATTTATTGAGATATTATTTATGTACTAGCCCCTCAGATGGATAAATCAGAGGATTTGGAGCTGCTTGACCCCAAAGATTATAGCATAGATGAGATCTCTGCCCAATTTGAGTCCTACAAGAAACGTCGTCTTTTGGAACAATTAGAGGTGACAAATAGATTAAACAATAACTTTGCTTTAAATGGAGAACTAGATGATTTGCGTGCCAGTATAGACAATTTGAGATTGGGTCTACAGAAATTGCAAAATGACCAGCGGCGATTTGAATTAGATGATCTTAATGCCATCACAGAAGTGCCTTTTGCAGCGAGGGAAGAGAGTAAAGAGGAACAAGCGAATAACTTGGAGGATTCACTGGTCATACGATGTGGTTCAAGGCAATGCATCTATGATGGCTGCAATCGTCGTGTCGATAGTCAACTGCTTCTACTTCATTATATAACTGATCACAGTGATGCCAGTGGTGAGCCTATGAATGTAGAAGGTTGCCATGCCATAAGTCCTGGCCAAAGGATTACATTCACATTTCAACCCAAGCATTTGCACATACGTGATAATCGAGTATTGGGTATATTATCCTACAATGGAGGTGGATCAGGAGATGGTGGACAAGAGATTCAGTTACCAATTGTTGTTCTCATCTGCAAAGTAGCTGCCAGTGTCGCTTTGAACAATAAGAGTCTAGTGGAATCTCTCAAAGCTCGTGCTAATATGATGGATCAAGTATACATCATTTGGTTAATTACACCCCAAAATAAGCTCAAGTTAAATGCTTCATTGAGTTTGTGTGGCCGCAATCCGGCCCTGACGATGACTAAAGCAGTCTCTGTGCATTGGCTCAATCATTGTGAGGAATTAAGCCATTATATGCCTGTGGATAAGGAGCATTGGCGTCTGCCATTTAACGAAATGCGACACATTTCAAATAATTTTCGTGATGAATTGAACTTGGCGATCAGCCTAACCGAATCGTAGTAAATTTTCTTTGTTTATATGTGTTATCACTTACACTGTAATTATTTTGTAAAGCCTTGCATTTGGCCTGTTCGTCGTCGTCGCTTAGCTCCGAGATGCGTTTATCCAATGCCTAATTGCAAAAAATAAAGTTTTAGTTATTATATAATCTGATGTTTAAAGTTTATAGACTCACATTGGTCTGGTCTATCATCAGTTGAAGGTAGGCATCCGCTTCGGAAACGCGACGTGCCAGCAACTCCAAATGGTTGGCCCTTTTGCCACCAGCGGCCAAATTCTGCGACTCCTTAGTGTAGCCGCCAGCAATGTAGAAGGCACTCTGACTATCCCATAAACGTGAACGGTTTGCATGGCGTCGTATTGTGTCCTCTAGACGTCGCACCCACTGTTCCCGCTCCTCGCTATGACGTGCCTGTCATGCATCCATATAGATACACACACACACACACACACAGAAAGACACATATGGATGGATGAGTGGTGGGCGTGGGTTTTTGGCAAAAGAACAAAGTTTTATCGTTACACAAAAAAAAAGAAGGAAACAAGAGAAATAAAAAGTGAATCGTAACGAGAGGGGAAAGACGACATACACCAACAAAAGAAAACTCAAGAAGGGTAAGTCTTTGCAAAAAAGAAAATTATATACCCTAATTTTTATTAGACAATCAAAAGTCAAACAGTTTGCTGATTAATAAACATTTTTAAATTAGTTTCATCTGTCTTTCTTTTAATTTTTAATTAAAATCCAATTAATTCCTTTGAATACTTGAAATATTAGGATTATTAAGTACGAACATAGTATTAATTATTGTTACTTAAACAAATGTATATAACATTTCATATTAAACATTTATATAATCTTATTTTGAGCCAAACATAATTGACCTGATTGACTTACATCGGAAGAACAGACGTAAATATAGACACATACATAGGTACAAGTGTATGTAATGTAAGGGTATTCAAAATGAAGAACCACAAAGGTCAAGAATTGAAAGCCAATTTCTATATCTAATAAAGGCGCGGGGGGGAAAGACAACGATTACTAGACTCAAACTTGAAAGTTCAAAAGTTTTACCCTGCTGGCACCTATTCCTAATGCTAGACAGACACACTTGTCTATATATATATATACCTATATATTTATTTATTGTGTATCTGTATAGCTCTTTATATACATGAGACAGGTGCGCATTCGTTACGATTTGTATTGAACATGTGGGGCATGCATGCAAGACACCGGCAAAATGAATGACCTACCTGAAAATGAAAGGTCTTGTGATCCACCGTGATGGTAAAGGTATTATCCTCCTGATCATCGATACCAATTAAAGCATCTTTGAGTCGGACACAGCCACGTCGAACACCCTTCATCATTTTCTCTTTGGACTGTAAAGACAAAAACAAAAACAATAAGTAAATTGGTCAATCGAAATATAAATTTAAATTAGATTTAATGGAATTTTTAGTGTTTAGCAATTCGCCTCTTTAGCGAGCTCTCTCTTTTTGACGTCCGTGATTTGTTTTAAATAAATTAATTCAAAGAATTGCGAATTAAAAGTAAAGTGAATTAACTAGAATGTGTTTAAATGTGTATTAGAAGTTGTCGTCTTCGGAACGTTGCCTTTAAGCTAAATTAGGTGGCAGTGTCTCGCGGAAAAAAAGGATATCATTTAAATCTAACACAGGATATTATCAAATAAAAGGACTCAACATGGATACAACTACAGCTACAAGTGGGCAAAAGAAATATTTGAAAAATTCCATAGAGAATTTCGAGAATTATGTCACTTAATTCTTTCCAGTGAGCCCTTCAATTGAGCATCCGTATCTGATGAACACGCCCTGGTTTATGTTGGGCACATTGGCTCTATATCTATATATTGTCACCGATTTGGGTCCAAAGTATGTTTACGCAATATGAGACCTTTAGATTTTGTTTGACCTTTAATTGGGTATTCAATTGAGCTTGATTTACATAATTAATTTCCAGTTTTATGGAACACCGCAAGCCCTACACGCTAAAGAAGTTGATTATTTGCCACAACATTATCCAAGTGGTGTCCTGTATATATGTGATTTACGAGGTAAGTCTGGCAAATTTATGTTGTAAGATAAATTACTCTTTCAATATTTGATTTGATCCCAACAGATTCTGTTTGTAACCCATGGAAATATATTATATTTCTGGAAATGCAGCGGTCCAATTCATGAACCCGAAATTGTCACACGTCATTTTCGATTGGCTCAGTTTCTATTTTGGCTTAAACTCTCTGAACTCATTGAGACAGTGATCTTTGTGTTGAGGAAGAAACAGAATCAAGTATCCAAGTTGCATGTTTTTCATCATATAGCCACTTTGACATTGATCTATTGTCTTTTACATTATAATGAGAATGGTAAATATTATCTTGGACATTTAAGTCTATGATCTTCTTTGACTTCTTTTATTTACTTTCCAGGCACTGCAGCATTTTATCCCGTATTCCTTAACTCGATGGTGCACATTATTATGTATTCCTATTATCTGGTGGCAGCTGTGGCCGATAAGAAAGTGATTCGTGCTCTGACGCCTGTCAAGAAATCCATTACGGTTATCCAAATGGTTCAGTTTTTCTTTATTTTACTCCAAGCGGTCATCCAATCGATTCGTTGCGGGGTACCCAAAGTTGTATTCACATATTTTGTTATTGTAGTTGGCCTCATGTTTTATGGTTTCTATGATTTCTATAATAATTCCTATAAGAAATCGCAGCGGCGCAAGAGTTTAACTTCTGAGAAGTGAGAGAATTCTTGAATAATAATCATAATCAAATATGGAAACAACGCATAAACAAAAGATATCTAAGAACAAAAATTAAACACTTTTTTGTTGGCTGGTTTCGTTTGGGTTCGTTGGCTGGCTTTGATTCGAAGAAATGCTGATAAGATAAGGCTTGTGAGACTGGGCTATCAACCGTATGCACTCACCGTATAGTAGGAAAGGAGGCCAGCATTTTCGTCCAGTACAAAGAAACGATACTGCCATCCTTTCATCACATTTGTCCATTTGCTTAGGGTGCCTTCGAGGGTCCCAGCGCCGGAGCTGACACTGCCACTGCCAACACTGCTGGGAGCTGGTCCGCTTCCCGAGCTAGAGGCCATTATTATCTCCACTCGCAACTCGCACCCTTCTCCACCTTCGCCAGTTCAGCGCCGATCCCAAATGGATCTGATTGGAAATTGTAATAATAATTGCACTTGGGCCGGGCCGTCACGGTGATGACGCAATATTTTCCCCACTCTGTAATGGAATCACACTTTTGATGGGTCTCCACCACTCAGCCTCGTTTGCTTGAGTTTATGCAAAATCAAATATAGTTCTTAGTTTCGGTATTTACTGGTGGTAAGAAGAGATTTTGCAAACAACAAAAGCAACAACAAAAGAATAATCAACAGCTCATTTTGAGCTTGAGGTTCGCGACTCACGAGTCCGTTGAGAATGCTCATCTTGAACCAACAATTCTTAGCTACTTTTTAGCCTTTAAAAGGCTAGCATTAAACTTGCCCGCGCTTATTTAATTTTATTTTTATGTCAAATTTCTTTTAGAGGATTTGGACTTATTTATGGAAATAAATGTGTGATTAAAGCGCCATAAACCTTATGAAATCTTTTTATGATGCAAATAAAGTATGAGCTAAAAAGTCTTGAAATATCTTGAAGTGTTTTGTGGTCAATTCCTTTTATTTTATATAATTCAGACCATTCTAGGAAAGACTTTTTACGTCAAACGCATTCTTCTTTTTAAAAGGGATTAGATTTTGCAACAAATTGGTTTTCTGATTTTCTTTGATTTCATTCAATTTTAAACTGTGTACCCCCTATTTTTTGAGTTTATTATCTGTTATCGATAAAACAAGACACGCTGCTCAACACTATCAATTCAACACTATTAATTATGCTTGCAGCATTTGCTTTAAATATTAAGCAAAATAGTTGAAAAGCCAATAAAATTAGTATGTAATTTGTTGTTTTTGCTTTCATGGCAAACCGTGATGTATTCTCCAAGATCCTGCCAAATGTCAAATTGGCCACACGCTACGATGCCGAAGGACGCGAAATTCAGGTAGAGTTTCTATGTTGTTTTCGTATTTTGTTTTGCTCATTTTTTTTTAATTGATCTTTTGCAGGTGGAGCGACGCGAGGATTCGGATGCCGATGCTAAGGAGCAAGACACTTTTGATATCCTGGTAAATGCCGGCTACTACAGGGCACGAATCAAAGGTCTCTCGGCATTCGATAAAGTTGTGGGCGGAATGACATGGTGCATCGAATGCTGCGACTATGACGTGGATGTGGATTTGCTCTTCCATGAAAGTCTCTCAATTGGACAGAAAATGTAAAAAGCCAAGTGAATCAAAAAAAGGCTTCATCTTTATTATATCCTATTGTTTTTTTTAGATCTTTGGTAGAGAAAATTGTTTCAGTGCTGATTGCCATGAAGTGTCCACATAGTTTGGAGCCGCATCAAGTGCAGGGATTGGAGTTTCTTGCCATTCATCCGGTTATACAATGGCTTGTTAAGACGTCGGTAGGTCTCAGGCTAATTTGACAAAACATTCGCTGAGCTATGTTTTTCTTTTAGGTGGAGAATCGTGCCGAACGTGGCCAGAGGTTGAAGAGATTCGCCATAGGTCAATTCCATAATCATTACCAGTATAAGAGTGACAAAGATAACCTCAATAAAATACGGCTGGCCTCTAAGAATATCAAATACATTCAGGTAAAGCCAATGATATAAAATCACAAGTTTGAGATTGGTAAAAGATTTCTTTCTGTAGGATCTCTACATCCCTAAAAGACAATACGAGCGCCAGGACACTTCAGGCGCCGCAGCTGACGATGATATTTTAAAAGTGCGTCTCACTCTGATGGAGTATGGCGAGATTCCTCCTACATTTAAGTCGAATAAAGAACGGAAAGCAACTTCGGCACCCTCTGAAGATGATCTAATGCAACATCTTCGCTCGTTGTCATTGACCAATGAAAACTTTTCTGCCACACAGAAGCGCATTGATTTAGATCCCGCCATGCGGAGTGCTTTGCAGGAACATTATGCTGAATTCAAGCTGGAAATGGAAACAGATACCCAAGAGCTCAAAACCCAGAATCAACAGAAACGCTTAGAAGCAGCAAAAATAGCTCTAGAAAGTAAAATAAAACGTTATGAGAAAGATAACGAGCAATTGGAGAAATCGCTTAAAGATCAAAGCGAACTGACCACTCAAAAGGAAAAGGAACTAAAGGTTTTAAACGATCAGTTGGAGGCTTGCATGAATACAGAGGAAAAGGCAGATAAGAGGTGAGTCATAGAAAGAGATAAATTACAAGGTTTAATGAGTTTTCGTCACCCTCTTTGAAGCCTGTTGGCAAAGGTGAAGAGTCTGCTGGGAAAGCATGACGAGCTAAAGAAATCTGAGGCAGAATTCAAGGAGAATTGCCGTCAGGATTTAGCTAAACTACAACAGCAAATCGAGTAAGTCCATAAAATTCTTTCGAGAACTTGAGATAAAATATAATTTTGTAATTTGCAGAGATTTGGAAGCTTTTAATGCACAAGATGCCGAAACTCAAGCACTTGCCTTAGAAGCAGAGGAGCAACGTTTAAAGGACTTACGTTTAAAACTAGCCAAGAGAAATCGTGGCATAGTGGCCATTGAGCGTAAATTGGATGCAATACCCGATCGCACAGAATTGGCTCAATATCAGCGACGATTCCATGAACTGTACAACGAGATGAGTGCCAAACATTTGGAAACAAAGCAATATTATACATTATACAATACCCTTAATGACAAGAAAAGATATTTGGAGAAAGAGCTCTCGCTGCTCAATTCAATATGTGAGGCCTACAACGAGGGAATGATGAGTCCCCACGGGCGTGAAGACTTCATACGGCAATTCGAGACGATTGTTGATGGAGTGAAAAGTGCCCAGGATAAGGTGCGTCACAAATACAATGAGGAGCGTATGCGACGCGATGAACTCAACGAAGAGTTGCAATCGCTGCTCGAACTGCAACGTCAATATGCCACAGCAGTGAAACAATTGACACGCGAATGTCAGAGATGTGAGCAGCTGCAGCAACATCTCAAGTCAATTACGAAAAGGACATAGTCTTTAGTCGCCTAGGGCAAAAAACACTCTGTACTTTAGTTTTTTAATGTTCATTTGTACGTTTGCTTGTTCGTTACTTAGTAGTAATATGGCTTATCATTAAATTATTTGCCATGGCCAAATGCTTTGGCTGTCAATATCAAGTATACGTCCCAGTGTCAAGCAATTTATCATGCTTTAACTTTAACCTTTTCGCATAACAAACATTTCGACCCTCGCTCGCTTTGCCATTCGCTTCATATTTCATATATTGACATTCTTTTCCATGATTTCTCATATGCAAGTATTTATGGTTTGTTTTTTGGGTCAACTGCATCAGCATTGAAGCACAGGACTGCTGATAGTCCTTTTATATATATGTAGATATACCATAAAGCATCTGGGCAATGGAATTTGCATATATTTGCACTTCCCCGCCCCATCATGTTTTATTCTTGCAGCAATTGTAGATGCCATCTCTAATTGATATTCAGACCGCTTAGTCAAGCTGTGGATGGGATGCAATCAGAGTCACTTCATTTTGCGTGCCGTTGCCTCACCTGGTTGGTGTTAATTAATGTCCTTGCACCTTAACATTGAATTCCAACTGAGCCAATTGCAATTACATTTCATTTTCTATTTCATTGCTGCAATCAATTTCATTCAACAGGTGACATTGAGATGGTTGACTTCATTTTCAAATAGCCGCGCAGAAAATGCCGGAACTTTTGCTCTATGGCCACTTGTTAAACCGCCTTCACCCAGTTTCAATGTCAAATTCTTGTTGTTTTTGCTCTAGTTGAACATTTGACAAATATATTTTAAATGACAACCTTGAATTAAGGCACCAAGAGAGTGCGGGCTATGCATATCTGTTCAGGAACGGTTGCAGGTCTATAGGATGAGTAAATATTTTTAAATTATATATAAGTTCAATTAGTTCAAAATGATGAGGAATAGCCTTTTAAAGAGTAGAGAGAAGTGAATATTTGGAGAGTAAATAATACAATATTGTTCTATTCTACCAACTTTATGTAGAGGATTATTATTTAAACCATTTTATAGTGTTTATATTGCGTTCTATAGTAAACAATTTCTCTGGGCGGCATTTTGACCTAATTTTACATGATATCTACCATTTGTAGTTGGCCAAAATCCTGGCTTAACACAATTAAAAGCCTTAAATTACAAAACAACTTTGTTGTTGATGAAATATTAAGTACAGAGAAATGAAAATTATGCGAAAAGTTGATAAATCATTGTAAACATTTGTAGACAATGAAATCGCAAACATTGTTAACCAATTCTTTTACGTTAGAATTTCTTTGAGTCCTTCTAGTAGTCCACGCTTGGTATTCACATTTTTTCCCTCATTTATAGATGGCCAAAATCCTGCCTTAACATATTTTCATGTAGACTGATCCAAGGGATAGCCTTTAATTACATCACAGTCATCATGTCCTCGTTTGATTCCCCTTCAATTTACATGCATATTTTGCTATGTTTTTCTATCAGGTTGATGATAGTTTTCCATGTTTTGTTATCTACTAATTCCGCCCCTGTTAATGTTTCACTATGTCTGATAATGAGGATGATGAGGAGTTGCCCATTACATAAAATTTCCATCTTTTTTTTTTTTCGCCTCGCCAACCCCACACCCCCTTTGCATTGTTGTTGTTGTTGTTAAAGGGCCTTATCACAGAGTCAACACCATGGTGGAGCTAAATACAAACACATCCACATGAACCCAGTCAGACAGGCATTCAATTCACACTTGTTTAGGACTGCTGCGGGTCTGATGTGGAGTCATTGAGTTCCATGACTTTGTTCAGGGTAAAAACGAAAGTTGAGGTTGGCGAGAGGGATGTGGAGGCTCATTTCCCGCGTTTCCTCATTTATATTTGCTTTGGCATTTCAACCCAGTCAAGCACACACTCACACACTTATGTAGGGAGGGGTTGAGTGAGTAAAAAGCTTACAAAGGAGACCCCCCAAAAGAGAAGGACATGGAGGACATAAGCCAAGACAAAAGTCAATCAACATATTTGCTCGATTGGCGGGGAGCATGCCAAGCGGATAATCGATTCGAAATATGTTTGAATAACAAATTACTGTAAAGAAATTGTAAGGATCGAACTCATTGTAACTCCCATTTACCCATCATTCGATATATATCTACATATGTAGAGAAAGAGCCAAGTGAAATTAAATTTATGCAGCTGTCGCTTGTAGCACACAGATTGAAATGAAATGTGAAATGAAATGTCTTTACGAAAAAATCACGTACATATGTATTGAAGACATGGAGTGGAAAGAAGACTGTGTTTAACCACTTGTTGGTCTTTTGAACTTTTATGCTCTGAACTATTGAACTTTGCAGCAGAACAAACAATGAACTTAACCACTCTGTGGAAACGACGAGAAGCAGAAGCAGGATTATAGTTGTCTTTGTTATGGGCGGTTAGCTTAGAGGGGGAGGACACAGGACAGGCCTCAAATAAAACCAATCATCATGGTCAAAATGCTGGTATTGCTATGTTGGAAGCTCATTTACCTTTTTGCATTGGTTAAAGTTCACTTCGAATATCTCATTATAGACGGTATCTCACCATATGCCATAGACAAGTTTTAAATCACATCAAAACTATGTATGCGGGATGAAGAAGATCAGAAAGGGGCACGAACAACCTTTGACATATGCATTAATCAACTTCATCGAAAGTCTTTTCCAACTCTGTCCTCGCTCTCTTTCTCTCTTTTGCATCCTCTCTTTAGTAATTTGTCAATATGTCACATAGATTTTTCGTTTAGGGGTCTTTGACTTGTTAGTTTCGAATTGAAACCTTGAAAAACATTAATTTAATTAATTTATGTTATGCTAAGAATTGAATGAGCCTGGCAACAGACACACAAAAAAAATTCCCCAACTAGGCAGATGGTGACAACTCTACAGTGGGTCCTGCCAGCATCCAAGTAACTGTATTCAACAGGTCAGCTTCCCGTTTCTTGTACTTTGTTGTTGTTGTTCGTTTTTCTTTTCTGCGAGCTTTTTGCGCCAAAAGCGAAAGCTTTTAATGCCAAAACAAGAAAAGGCATGAATGAAACGCTTCGGAGGGTTGTCACACTACCCTAAACCTATCACTCGTTCTCGTTCGACCTACACCCCCACATTAAAACGAACCAGAAGACGATTTCTCTGTCTCTGTGTGCGTGTGTGTGTGTGTGTGTGTGTCTGGTTCGTGGCTGATGCTTCAGCTGGGAACTGATGGGAACTGTTCTCTCATTACGCCGCCAAGCAGCCAAGCGAACGGTTAACACACACTGAAAGAGCGGCTCACAGAGAGATCCTTTTTATTCGTAAAGTAACGACTTTTTTCGAAATTATCATCATTATCACGAAGAAGAAGAAGAAGAAGTAGAAGAAGCAGCAGCAAAAGAAGTGTTACATTTGAATTTTTATTCAATAAAAGTGCAAACAAAACAACAAAATTATATATTACAACAAAAAGGGCAAAAGAAAAGCGCAAATTTTAGCCAACAAATGTTAATGCAAAGTGCGTGAGTGTGTGTGTCCCTGTGTCTATGTGTGCTGAAGTGTGTGAAAATATGCAAAGAAAAAAAAAATATTATTCAAATTTCCTGTAGGAAATTCCTAAACGCATTTTTTAAAATATAGCAAGCTAAAAAAAAGAAAAGAAACACAACAACAACAACATCCAGCCAAGCAACTTGCTCATTTTGTAGGAGCAGGCAACCATCTCTCTCTCTCTCTCTCTCTGTCCCTCTCTAATAGGATTACGTCGCGTCGTCATCTTGTTGTCATCGAGTTCTTCAAGTGGGCAGTTTAAACCGGATTAACACTTTCAAAGTTTGGGGGTAAAAACTGGTAAGAACTCGTACATAGAATAGATCAGCAACAGGCAATCATTTTCATATATTTTCTATCTATTTATCTATGTGAACACCAGGCGTATGGGTAATATTTTGTTTGTTATTTATTTTTTTTGCTTTATTTTTATTAATATCAACTTTGGTCTTATATTAATTGGCATCCGCTATCAGTTGGCCATACTTGTTGTTGGTAAAGGGGGTGATGGTTGGCCGATTGTCGGGGTTAGGGTAAGGTGCGGTAGGGGGTTGTATTTAGATGGCAGCAGTTAACTCCATAAATATCACATTTTATTAAACAAAGCCCCGAATCCATTTGCGTTATTGCGTTTACGTGCACGAATGTTAATTGAAGGCACCTCAGCTCACCTCACCTCGTCTGGGATCATCAGCCAGTTCAGTTGAGTTCCGTCCCGTCCCGTTCCGGCCGGGGCCAGGTTAGAACACCTTACCATTTCAGCTATATTCAGTTTCAGGCTCCAGCCAGCCAAATAGATTAGATAAGTCGATGTGTCGATGCGTCGATGCTATGATGTGGTTCTTGTTTGTCGTTTGGCTGGTGGTTTTCGGTTCTATTTGGTCCTCAACAACAAAGGACACTGCAGACTGAAGTAAAATTTCTAAGGGTATTGGAAGAAGGATGGACTGGGAAGGATGATTGCGAATGAGTCAAGTGTTTGCGTATTGCTAATGGCCATAAGTATGAGGGCAGAGTCACAGTCAGGTGTTTGTGTGTGTGTGTGTGCGTGTCTATGTGTGTGTGATTGGTAAATGAATATTCATAATGAGTAGAGAGACGCCAGTAATACGTTTCTTGTTGTTGTTAAAGCATAAAAAGTAAATTACGCACAAAATAATTGACATTAGCATATTTCACTGCATCCGGATAAAGATGGAGGCGGCAAAAAAGAAAATGTTGAAAAAGAAAATGTTTGAAATGAAAATTGCATAAATTGGTCTATCAGCTTATTCCTAGATGAATGCTATATACAAAAGCTTTTTCAATTTCATATACATATTCCCTTCTTTTAGTCCCATTCATTTATTTTTTTTTTTATGGAATTCGATTCTTTGAAATTGACTTTTGTCCTTATTTTCTTTTTTTTTTATTGATACAAAGAGAGAGCCTTGTAAGGTGTGTGTGTTAAACAAATTTCAATTCCATCAATACTAAATAAGTAAATCAAATTGTTTAATTGTTCAACGAACTTTAAAATTAATATTGTGAGTACAGAAAATTTGCTCAATTTGCAGTAAAATTTCCACCTTAATTATGTGTTAGTTTTTGGAAACTTTTTGGCTACTGAAAAAGATATTTAGTTGTAATATTTTTAGTTTTATTCTAGTAAGAAAAGCAGTTACTCATTTTATTTGAATTTGTTTTATATTTTTTGAAAAAAGACCAAATTATATCAAGTCAGATCAGAAAACTCTCCTTAAATCTTTGCGATTGCAATAAACATTATAAAAAATACGATAGCAACACAAAAACTTGACATATGGAAATTCATTTATTACCTTTTTATTTATGCATATTAATAATTTAATTTACTATAATTTATTACGAAAAATGTTTAAGTTACAACAATTAAACTGCTTTGAAGATTTTACTAAGTATATGGACTTCTCGTAGGATTTTAAATAGAAAACTAATGCAAACAAAAAGAGCACTACTACCCACCCATCATTTGGAAGATTGTTTTACCAGGAATCATCTTAATGAGTCTATTTAAAGCTCTCTACTGATTAAGACGTCATTATTGACATGCTTCAGTTAAAGAAGACAAGAAAAACACTTTTCCATATACTCAAAGTCTGATTTATGTAAGGACAAAATCAAAAAGAAAGGCTTTCGCTCTGTATGATTAAAAATTCGTCTGTAAAAAGAGTCGAACCTAATTGAAATGTCAAAACAAATCCAACTCATTAAAAGGAGCTTTAACTAGGGTACCAAATTTCCAGACAAAAAATTCATTTATGATCACGGAACGATTTTATTAGAAAGAGGAAACCAAAAGAACTCGTATATGTTTAAAAACTTTATAAACTGTTGGGTGGGTTCTTAGTTAAATTAAGTTTTCCAGCAAGACAAATATTTACACAAACTAAAACGAAATTGAGTTCATTTTAGACAAAACTTTGTTACTTGTAGTGCGAAATAACTTTCGAAAAGTTTTACAACAAATACAATGTGAAGTTTTTATAGTACTTCCAATATTATTACTGAATTATCATTGAATAAGCTATATTTTTGTAAATCATTTACTTCAATTGCTTTGAGAATGAAAGTGATAAACTTAATTAAGGATGTGTTTAACCATTTTTGTGCAGTAGTGTATTAAAACAGAAAAATTAACCCATTTTTCAACTCTAAACTTAACATTTTTAACTCAAAATGGTATGGATTTTTTATAAATTAAAATTAAAGTATCTAGGGTAAACTTTGTTATTAAATATTAATGCACAAAAAAAGGATTTTCTCATGGTCAGGTCATAGAATATATGGGAATTGTTTAAAACAAAACCAGTTTTAGTCAGTCATAGCCAATCTGAACCAGTAAGCTCAAATTTGAACCAGTTAGTCTCGACTCTGCTTTCATCATTACAGCAAGCAAAATGTAATTTAGTATAAATACTAATTAACGGGTACTAAACTAAGTGTGTGCCATTCAGGTTAACGTTATCGTTTACGTTTATATATTTTTATTCACAATTTGAAAAAAAAATTCAAGAATAATTTGCAATTGAATAAGATTTTGAATTGGTAACAGACATAACTCTCTTTTCAAGATTAGACTTTTAGATTAAATGTATTTAAATTTCTTATACTAATGTTTCCCAGTCTCAAATATATTAACTGCTCTGTTCTCTGCTTCCACATAGAATTGTCTTGTCTCTAATATAATATCAAAATCATAAATATGAAGATTTTTTATAGAATATTTGGGAGCTCTTCGAAGCTAAAGAATTAAATACACACAAAGAATTAAAGAGCTAATTATAATGTTAGTTTCTGTTAAGAAAGGAAAGTTATACAGCTGACATGTTTTTTCATCTACATGCCTTATGTTTTGCCTTTTACCTAAAGAAATCATAATCCAGAGACAAGTGAAACGAGTGTAAACGATTCCTTGGGGGCATAAAACACACATCCAGTCATCCATCCATCTATCCATTCAGCCATCCATCGAAATGAATGCCAATGCCACTTAATCATTACAAATGAGCCACAACATATACACACACACACACACATACACAGGCACACACATATACACAAGCATGGCCATATCCTGGACTCGAATCCCATTCCTTCGCTCCTTCTGTGTCTCGCAGTGGGAAGCATTTATAGCTCGTTAGGAGCGGAGTCAAAGCAAAGGCAAAAGAATCAGTCCGGAACAGGCGTTAATTGCTTCTATTTTAAGGCCTAGAGGCTATAAGAAAAATTCTTATCCACTTTTCTCTTGTCAAAAATCTTCTTTTGCAAAATTCATGCCAAACAAAAAAAAAAAAAATAATAAAATTTGGCAAACATTTTCTTACTGTTTGTTTAAAATTTCAATTCTCATTTTTTTGCCAAAAAAAAATTCCTCGTTTTTTTCTTTTTTGGCATATTTTATCAAAGTTAAAAAATGGAAAAAAATAAAAATGAAGCTTATCTTTCAACGAAAAATGCTTGCAAATGAAGTTGATAAATGGATTTTCTTTGATTTTATATAGGAAAAGTGAACTAGAGTTGTGCAAAGAGAAGACTAAGAGGCTGCGGGGAAAGTGAAGTGGGAGGAAAATCAATCGATTGCCTCTTGCTCTTTCTTTATATTTGAATCTACTTTAGACAAGCAGCAATGTTGTCTAGTGGCGGTCAAAGACTTTTTACTACTTATTTGCTCTCTCTCTCTCTGTCTCCGTCTCCGTCTCTGTCTCAGCCAATCCTCCTCATCCATTTCCATCCATCCGGACTGACTCATATCGTATGTAGTATCTATCTGCAGCCAAAAACCGAAATTGCACTTAAAATTGAATGCCACAAGGAGAGCGTGCAACCAACCAACCAATCCTCTATATAATCTATGACATAAAATCACGCGACACTAAACCCTAGGACAAAGGAAAAAAAAAATTGAACAAAGAATTGAAGCTGCAACGTTTTCCATTTCACTTTTTTTTCACCCCTCCCGTGTCTGTCTGTTGTTGTTTCTCTTTATTTTTTTTTTATGTTGTTTTGTGTACTGTTTTTTTTTCTTCTTTATTTTTTTGCTTTCTTTTTTTTTGTGTGGCATCAACTCGAGTGGAAATTACATAAAGAAAATGTTGGCATTAGTGCTTAATTTTTGCGCACGTTTTGATTATCTGCCATTTGCATTTGCATTTTGGATTCCCTGTTGCAGCCACGAAAAAAAACACGACAAAAAAATGAAAGAAAATAAAATAAAATGGAATAAAGAGAGAGAGAGACAGAGATAGAGATGGAGACTAAAAAGGTCACCACTTGCTACTCCATTCAGGGCGTGACTCACATTTTATCGGAGAGATTTCTATGCGAAATATTTATTTATCATTTGCGGCTCATTAGTTCATGTGTCCTGTGCGAGTTGGGACAGGAATATTAAATGGTATTATTTATAACAGATCTATTATGGCCATTGAACCATTTGCCAAGAAGGATTTACAAACGTCTATTGATTGGCCAAAAAGAGACAGAGAGAGAGAGAGGGAGGGCGAAAAAAATACACAATTTCAAGCATTAAACTCAAGTTTTTAGTGGCTCGTTTTAAACTTTGATTTTATAGTCAAATGACAACAATCGCAAAACAGCCACCGTGGTATGAAATATCCCATAAATTTAACTAAAAAATCTTGTCTTCATTTAATTAGTTTAGAGTTGCTTAAAGCAAACATCTTTGTTTGATATGGCTTAAACAGACTCAAGTTTCTTAGATGTATTTAAAGTTGCTGCAAACTCGAGAAAAGAGAATAAAGAAAAACTTTTAATACATTTTTTCTATTACCAGATTGGTCTAATTTGAATTTGATATACTATTTTCTTAATGCCATTTTATCTACCCTCGTTTATATTGTTAATAACATAAGGAAAAGCCTTAAGAAATAAAATGGAATTAACAGGTGAAACTTAACTTCAAATAATATAAGTTCAGAGAATATTGTCTTTGATTTTTGATTTGAGTAGAATTGAAGTAAATTACTTTGAAGTCGAAGTAAGTTGAGAATGGTAAAAGGAATTAGACCAGATGAATAATATAAACAAAGGGGGGTCAAATTAGTCAATGCTAGAATCTATTTTCTTATTCCTTTTTATTATTTCAGTCAATTGATTTAATAATACCAAATATTTCCAAAATTTTGTGAGCTTGCTGCGATTTGTCAGATATCTGTAAAAGTTCTTCATAGAACATGCAAGTCATTAACATATACATATACATAAATAGTATTATCTTAATAAATATGTACCTATATATGAACTTTCGTCGCATATTAATAGATTTACTTAAACAAACAAAATAAACCACAGTTTATACATGTGAAAATTAACATTATAAACCCTCTAAGCATATAATTTAACAAAAAATAAAAGTAATAGTTTTTTTTTGAGACTTTTTAGCCTAAAATATATAAAAAAATATATATAATAAAAAAATAAAATATATAATTTTCCAAATGATTTTAAAAATGGTCTGAATTAATGATTTTATTAAGTATCGAAATGTGCATTGAGACACTCTTGAGTCTTAGAGGATTAAATTAAGTTTAAATAAGAAAAGATTAATAAATTAAATTAATTAAAATAAATTAATATTTATTGATTATAATCAATAACTTTCCCAACATTCCTTAAATATGCTTAAATTCGTTTTAACCTTAATTTATTTAGAGTTTAAAGAGTTTCCTCATTGAAGTTGGTCCTTGTTGCCATTATAACTTTCTTGGGCTTTTTCAGTGTGGTTTTACATTGAATTATGATAAGCTTGTTTGTTTCAAAACACAAACTTTGTCAGCCGATAATTTAAATTTGTTTATCATTCAACAAAATTGTTGTGGTTAGCTAAAGTAAAAAACAAATTTATAGTTACACAATTGAAAAGGTTAATTTAATTGAAGGACACACTGAAGTTTTTCGAAATCATATATAGGGATTTAAGTTAACTAATTAACTTAACCTAAACATAACTTGTTTGCCAATCGATTAAAATCTGTTAATATCATTGCCTTATGGCAATGATTATTATTAACATCTATTACTATATATTTATATATTTTTTTCTACCAAATTAATCCACTTTTAAATGCACTTAGGGCATCAATTCATCACTTATTGTTAGTTAATATGGTTGTTAATTAAATTTTTATTAATTTAAGCCTAATTTCTCTCTAAATTCCTACTGTTTTCATGAACGCTTAAGTTCAGAAACTCAAAGCTTATGAATAAGTTCTTAAGAAATTTAAAAACAAATGACAATTTAATACTTTCAATACCGACATAATTCTTTATTGAATAAAGATATTTACTTTATAAATTGTCTTTGGTAGAAAATTTATGTTAAAAAATTCAATGATAACAAATTTAGTTACTAGCTTAAAAAATTACAATTTATTAACTTACAACAAGTAGACATTATTGGACCTACTAATACTCGAACTAACAAATTGAATAAACTTAAACTTAAGGCGTGCTTATGGCTTAAAAGAAATATACCTAAATTGGTTGTCAAAATTTCTTCAAGAATTCAATTTGGAATTCCTGATATTATTAGAATACTTATCACAAACAAATAAAAACATCTTCTCGATAATAATTTTAAAACCTTTCTTGATGAAACAATGAATTTTCCTTACATTTTCGAATATCGTTGCCCATGGTAAAAGCCACTGAATAAATATCTTTTACTTTGAACATTTTCCGTTGCATACCTTGAGGCGTTGTTTAAACTTGCGGCTGGCCACGAAAATGTTTTGTAAGCTGCGGCAGTTTAACATTTAATTGCTTAATTACGACTGCATTATACGGCGGGCACAGCAGAGCAGCAGCTACCCACCTAACCACCTTCCCGCCCACAAGCCACTCCAATTCATTTATCCTCCAGCAACGCCTTTGCCAGTCACCTCAACTTTTGCCTCCTGAGATGCTAAGCGTCTGCCATTATATTACGTCGTCTCTGTAGCAAACTGTTTTATAGTCTTTCAAAAAAGAAAAATACAAAAAAACAGAGCTGAGCAGAGAAATGTGTAACATTTATGACTGCCTTGAGCCTTCTTCAGAGAGTAGCAACCGTTGGCACACACACCGCAATTGCCTTCAAGTGGCCATTTAAATAGCCTCATTTCTCTCTCTCTCTCTCTCTCATCTCACCTACGACAAGTTAAAGTTCAGTTCAAGTTCAAATTGAAAGCTAAAGTTTTTTCGTTAAACATTTTGCAGCCTCTTCTCGTCGTAGTCGTCATCATAATCATCATCACCGACATCATCATCATCATGTGCCTGGCGTAGCTGACTTAAGGCAATTTGTCCAGCAGCAATGTGGACTTATATGATGGCTGCCGCCCGTGGAGATCGGGTCAATACATTTCAGGATAAACAGAGACGCCGCCCAGAAACCGAATCCCCGAAATATGGTTACAAGTAAGTTTTAAATTGGATTCTAAACTCGAACTTAACTTATTTTTCTATGTGTGCGTCACACAGCCTATCCACCCGTCCCATGTACCGGTCCTCACGTTTTGTTACAGCCGCCTCATCGGCTCCAGCTCAGCTGCAGTTGCCCCATACCAGTCACTCCAGTCATAACAACAGCAGTCATGGTGGTCATACAACAAATGTTCCACCGCCACCGCTGGAGGAAATAAGCGGTGGTCTATTTGCGCCGTTTACACCGACGGCGGAGCATTTAATTGCCAATCAGTCAGCCATTTCCATACCTGAAGGCGGACTAAAGTTGGATAATCCTCAACTGAAACCCAACAACTACCCACGCAGAAGTTGGCTAGTGGAAGATGACTCTGATGACGACGATGACAACGATGATGATGATGTTGACGATGAGGATGCACTAGACCAGCATCAGCATCATCATCATCATCATCATAACCATCACCAGCATCATCATCACGAAGAGAAACCGCAGTCACAGCAAGAGGAAGCCATTGCCCAGGCGGACCAATCGCAGCATTCAAGTGTTGAGAATTATCTGGAGAATGGCAGGAAACTGATACATGTGAGTGTGATCCAATCCATTTATGTGTCATAGAAAATTCTTACATATGTTTGACATGCATTACCCACCCATAACTAACCCAATACCCCATGTCGATACCAATTCAATTATGCTTTAATTAAATAATTACTCTAATTGATTGGCAACCAGCAATATTTTCGCTCTTCTTCCGCTGTACCCCACACTCTCTACCCCCCACCCCCCCATGACACTCTCTGCGATTCTCTTTTTCATGCAAATGAACTGCAAAAACCTTCATAAACTTGACCTTGCCGTAAATCGCGTTTTAATTACTTCCTTCATTGTCACGTAGCTGGTTGCCCGAGCGTCACCGAGCCAACCAAGCAACCAGGCGACGCAATCGACGCCTGTTTTGGGTAGCCCGCAGATATTTTTATTAGCACGTGTCAATTTACTTCACAAAAGCACAAGACCAAAAAATAAACGAAATAAAAGTGCCAAATGGTTGAGGGCAAAACACCCCAAAGTTAAGTCAAATTATTGATACCCTTAAATGGAAGCAATAGCATTAGTTTATTAAAAAAAAGAGTATACTATTGAGTAGTAAGAAAATATTTAGGGATGAGATATTGGGAAAATGATTGATGCATTTCTTTTGTCAGTTTTGAGAAGAACTTTTCTTACATTTTCTGGTGAACCCATCACAAATACTCGAATTTTGAACTTGAATTGACCAAAGTTTTCTATGTCAATCATGAAGTGCAATAAATCTTAATAATTGTCTCACGACAGATCTTAATATAACTTCATCAAAACAATTTGTTGAAGTTTTTACATTTACATATTTAGGTCTAGATTGTAGCTGGTCAAAAACTATTTAGAAAACAATATCTTGAAATACTTATACTTAATTTTAGTTAATATTTTCGTCTCGCGATCATTAGTTTTGAGGGAAATACTTAAGACATATGAATTTTCGCACTCTTTATGAAGGATTAAAGAGATGGATTAAAAATCTAAGTAGCTACAAATAGCTAAATTATTTTCTATATTTACAACCTATGCCTGTTTTAAAATATGAGCTTAGTTAGTCATTTTAACAATTTAATCATTTTGTAAATTGATATCTATCAAAGTAAAGTCGTTCTTAGAGGAAGATCAACAATAGAACTCATCCCAGGGCCGTATATTAAGTGAAGTGCTCTGGATAGAACATTTCAAACTGCATTATAATTCGTTTAAATTAAATCTACAGTTAAATTTTAAATATTTTCCAACTAGATAGTCTATACGACTCTACATACGTGTCATTATGTTTTCAAATCTATTTAGTATTTCTTTTCTTTACATTATATTGATTTGAGATTATTTTGGGCATAGTGATATGAAGAATGTTTAATATTCAAAGAATATTAGTTTTTTTATTTTGTATATTTGTATAATTGGTAAATGAGATGCCAGTTCATGGCATAATTTTAGACTCAATTAAGCCTTTTGAAACTTCTGTTTGTTACATTTGGAAATGGTGTACGATGATAAAATAAAAAAAGAACTATCAAAAAGAAGTAAAAATTTATCAAGTTTTTAAGTTAATTGCAAGATAAATCGTAGTTTAATTGCTGAAGTTTGATATAAACATTTAGAGACTATTATTTCTTGATTGGATATTAGTTTTATTCATTCATAGATAGATATATTCAAATTTCAAGTGTTGAATTTTAAACTAACAAAAGGCAAACATTAAAAAAACACACATAAAAGTTAGACTAAGCTAAGAAAATATATAAATTTTTGAATAAAAGTTTAACTTTGAGTTGGAATTTTAGTCTCTAGAATGGATTTAATGGTTTTTAATTTATTTGCGCCCTTTACTTAAACCATAAAAATAAGTACTTAAAAACTTGGCGGATCTTTATGTAAGCATTACGTTTTCTGTTTATTATTTCATTTAATTTCCTTACTTTAAATTAAATTTAAAAGAGTTTTTCTCCATAATATTTGACTTACAATAAATCACACCATTTGGAAGAAACTTTACAGTCTAGAGATTCTCCATACTTGTGAATTATAAATAAAATATTTAAACAATTTCTTTGATTTTCTTGTAAATCAGATATGTATGTCTGTATGTACATACATGAAATTCTTGATAATAATTCAATTGTTTATCAGTTGTCATTCCCTTTCAACTAGTTAGTATACCCATTTGATAAATTCGCCATATAATTGCATTACATAGGTTTCGCTCTCCCCGTTTTATAAAAAGAAACAAGGAGATATAAAGGTCCACTTGGCGAATGAACTTACACACATATTTCCTCCAATGCTGACCCAGAGGGCTATAAATAAATGATGTGGGTGGAAGAACGTTTGCTGGCCAGCTGGTCGCTGCACAATGGTCACGTAGGTGCAGAGGAAAAGGCAAGTAAGCCATGGGGCTGATATCTTTAAGGACGATGACCAATTTGATAGATAAGAGCTGCCGCCGACCGACAAACTGACCGACCGAACAACCAATTCCTGTTGATGGTCACCACAAAGCGAAGGCAAGAAGGCAGCAAAAAAGAAAATGATAAAAAAAAAACACAAGTTTCAATGTCATTTCATAAATGGCAAGAAACAACTATACAACAGCAACAACAATGACAAACGCAATGAAATAAATACAAATGAAAGTCCCTCCGCCAATACAATCTCTCTCTCTCTCTCTCTATGCCTCTCTTGTTCCTACGATTCCACTCCCTTAACCCGCATATTGTCGACCAAATATTGGCTTGGTCTTGCTTGTTGAAATGCTTTTTGAGGTGTGTTCTCTCATGTTTGGCCAACGAAACAAGAAAAACCGCAAAACTGTTTTCCTTTTGCCCTCCTCCGCCCCACACTTCCTTCGTCTATACCTTTGCTTCTCTCCTGGTGTTTGATGGCTCTTCTATTGTTGTTGTTATATAAGTGCTTCGTCCAGAGTCCATTACTCAAAAGTGAACTGAATTGGCATTGAAAATGTATGATGATGTCTCCATTGTACTACATATAAACAGGAGTGGATTAAACCCCACAAGCAATTTCCAAGTAATAACTGAGAATTCATTTTATACCATCTTAATTCCTACTCAGAGGAAATATATAACGAATTTTAAAGTTAGATTATAATTGTGAGAACAAATATCGCCTCAACATTAGTATTAGATGGTATTAGGTACATTAAAAATACTCAGAAGAACTAAACAAATTATAAATTATAGTTAATATTAACAGATATAGTTTGATCCTTAGTATAAGTGCATTATACGGAAACAGTTAAAAAAAAAAAAAGAATTGTAAAAGCAATAATAAACATTATTATAGGTCGTGCAATTTGATGTAAAAAAGGTTAACAATTTGGGAGAGACCCAGTAGTCCCCCTGTCCCAGTTATGACATTCTCAAATATTTTTGAAGTGCGATATTGAATGACAGTTTGAGACCTCAACTTAAATTTTCAACTATTCAACAAAAAAAAAAACAGACAAAATTTGTCAGTTTCGGATTCAGCCCTGACAAATTGCTTGATAAAACATTATGAGACCCTTGTGATTTTTTCTTTCTTTCTTTGTATAACTAAACAAATATGTGTATTTTCAATAGTGTGGCTTATATCCCAGCTGGGAGATTAGTTGTCGGAATAGAAGGTATTCCCAATGATTTTAGTCTGTCGTAAAGCGAAATATAATGACCACATGTCGTATGCGCAATGCACATAACTCATACGACAAGAGTTCATGGAAAAATCCCTTTTTTTGAATTTTAAGGCAAATTATGATGGAAATATTAGCAAAAGAGCTGGAAATAACTTATAAATATAATGCTTATAAATATACACATATTTATACAATTGGATATTATGCACATTCGAATCTAAAACTTGAAAATGTTTTACAAAATTTCTCCTGCATTAAAACTTTACAATTTTGTTATTTATTTATTAGTTGGTTTACCAAGTCGATTAGAAGCTATGTCTTTCTTAAGTTCAATAATAGATATACCAATTGTAAAAGGACGAAACTTTAAGTTGGCTGTAAACCGTCCCTGTTGCTGCATACGTAAAGGGGAAGCCAAGTCTCGTGACAGTCTGGTAACAGTTGTCGTTTGGTTTTTGGCCAATTTCATCATCATGAGGTTTAACAAACTCAAAGTTGGTCAGTGTCGACCATGTTTCGTTTCTTTCTTTTTTTTTTTTTTTTTTGTTGTCTTGTTTGTAGTATCCTTTCGAGTCCTCGAGTAGCCTACGCCATTAAACCGATTAATGAACTCTATTTGCCTGAGCCATGCCTTGGACGATAATCAATTGGCCTTCTCCAGGTTTTTTCCCAACTCTCTTGTTGGGTTTTTTTTTAGTATTCCTTTTTTTTTTTGCGTTTACACGTATTTTGCTTATTGTCTCCATGCAATTTGAGCTCTGCCACCGAAAGAGAGCAAACAAAAGTCTGTGTTTCTATTGTGGGGGGGACGCTTAGGTCAATTTTTGGTACGACCAATTTGGTTCGGTTTGCTTCTTTCTTTTTCAGTAACGCAAAAAACGCCTAAGCAAGTGGCAGCAGAAAAATAACAAAAGAAAAAGTAACACAAAACAGTGCAAAAAAGGACATCTAGAGATATATACAATAAATTTTTGGCAATAGGAAAAAAAAAAGAAATGTGAAACAAAAAAAAACAGAAACTGAGCGAGCAACAGAAACAGAATTTGGCCTAATCCTCGAACAAGTAACTTAACAAGCCGCAGTGTCCTAATCTCCTTTTGGCCATTTTGTAAACAATTCAAATAAGGCTTAAAATTTTCGCCCTCCCCTTCCTACCACTTACCCCGCACCGCCCGCATCGAGGGTCGTCGCTGGGTGACGGCAAGGCATTAGTCAGTTTATCGTATCGTTCTTCGTTTTCTTTGCCCCTCTGTCAGTTGATAAGCATCCATTTCCAATTCCAACTGTTTTATGGTCATTCAATCTCCGCCACAATTTGCATAATTTCCCACGTTTCATAAAAAAACAACAACAATAACAACAGCAAAGTGAGGAAAATCGAAAACAAAATCACTATCACACATATATAGTAAAGCAAATGCGTGTGTTTGTGTGTGTGGGTGTGTAGTGTGAATGTGCAAATGTGTGAGCGTGTGTTTGCTATCAATGGCAAATGAGTGGGTGATAAACCGTAAAAGGGTAAAGAGCAAATCGTGCCATATACTCGTAAATGATTTCCAATCGACTGATAAGATATAAACCAACACACAACAACAAAAAATATAAAGAAGACTTCACATTCATCCTTTAATCTATATCCTGATTCATGCAGTTGCAATTCATTATGCAGGAAACTTTATTTAACTCCATTTGTGGCGGAAATCAATTAATTAAAAGTTTTTAAATGTATCTTTAAATTATTTTTTGGAAGTGGAAAAAGTCAGTTTTTTTGGATTTTGAGGTCCATTTTGTCGAATTTTTGTTAACTATTTTGATGTTTTTGGTAATTTAATAAACAGCTTACTAAAACCTGTTGAAAATAAACAATATACAGACAAAAAACCAAAAGAACTTTTACAATTCTCAATCAATTATGTGTAAATGTGACATTTTTGAAGCTGGATTTTTGCCCATGTCATAGAATTTTTTGGACTTATTGTGTTAAACTAAAGTATAAGCTTAATTGCCCAGTTTAACATGGCCAATTGACTTGAATCAACTTTTCAAATCGCAAAGGCACATATAAAATTAGAGAAACTTCACCTTTAAAGTGAAAAGGCAGTTTAAGTGTTTTCTTTTTGGTAAATTATAATGGAGGTGTTAAATTATACAAATTATCTATTACCTATTATTAGCTAAAAGACATTTTCAAAGTTCATACATAGTTAAAAAATAATGAATTCTTGAACTGCATATTACATATGTATTTACGAAGGAAGTTTACGCAATTTCTAATTCATAGATTTGCTACTTGTACTAACTATAAGTAGTGTATATCAAATTAAATAGAGCCTGAGGAGATTGTTACAGTCCCAAAGTACTTGAAGTAAAAGTAAGATGGAAAAGTAGTTTTTCTTTTTTGTATGCAATGGGTTATTGTTACAGATTAAATTTCAATTTACTTCGACAAAGTGTAAAGTGGTGACTGATTGACATAGTTCAATTATGATTGATGACTTAAATAAAACCGGTTTCTTACTGCTTTTAACCCAAGATTTAATAAAAACCACTTAAACAAGCTAAATGCTTAACTATTTTGATTGGCAATTACATTTTTTTAATGATTTTTACGAAATCATTGATTAAGAGGTTTAAATTACCATTGACCTTTTTTGCGAGGAGGATAGAAGCATTTTTTTTTATTTCCCCACACCCTATCAACCTTAGAATTGCTACATGAACTATTTCTGCTTTCTTCTGATTTTATTTTAGGCACAATTTCTTAGTCCTTTTGCTCAATGTCGCTGCAAATACAAATTTAGTTACTTTTACATAATAAATACATTTCAAAACTTTAACAAATTACCGGCACCAAGTCTATCTCAGGAGTAAAACTTTAAAATCATAGGCAGCACTTTTGTTATAGCCCTTTTTAAGAACCACAAAGTTTAAACAAAAAACATTTGTTTAAAATCACCCGACTTGAAAATATAAAAAACCAAATTATATTGTTCGAGAACAATATTTGAAAGACGTAGTTTTAAATTTATAATTTTCTATTTCGTGAATGCAGAATACAAATATTTTCGTGTAAAAATGTTTATTATTTTTGTCCTTATGTTACAATTAATAACAATTATTTAAACTTAATTTAAAGAAAAAAAAAAAACAGAAACTTAGAAAATATATCGTTAACAAAAACTGAAAATAAAAGAAGGGAAAATTTTCCTTGACTTTAAAAGTAGCTCCAGCTCAGTGGAAATTTTGCAAATTATTCTAAAAATTCTTTAGCCCTTCTATGCTTAGTCGACGTAGACTAACAAGTCTGGTCTTAAATATTGTAAATATGTAAGCTAATTTCGACGCATTCGTTTGACTGGGCAAAGAAACTCATTCTCTTCAGTGGGACAAAGCCTTTTACGAGGTTTCACTAAGGACAGAAACTTTGAAAGGTCAGTCATCTCTCGTCTCAAATGATAACGATTCAAAACTTTCTGCGCTCTATTAATAGCTTTCTTGTACTCTTGGGGATCAACAGAAGGTTTCTGTTTCTCTTTCGGAAGTCGATCGGGAGGTGGCGGCATTAACAATATGTCCATATCGACTTTAAATTGTGATTTCTGTACAAATTCATAGAACCAAGATTTTTCGAAATGTGTTCTTAGACTAGATTTCTTATAGACCAGAGACAGAGGCTGAGGCAATTCATGATTCAAAATGTATGGCAGTCTCTCGATAACCCATAACTCCATAAGATCTAAATAGCCATCGCCATAGAGTAATCTTTGTGTCGATCGCGTTATTATAGAGTCCACACATTCCTCGGGTTGCGTTTGCTTAATATAATCTGTTAGCCATTGTTGGGGTCCTAGCATAGATCCTACTGTTGGCATCTTTATTTTCTCCATAAACTGGACAATAACCTGCCTGGATTCTTTCGAGTGCCAATTGTGTTGAAAGTGCTCCAAATTATTTGTATTTAAGTTGTCGATGGGTTCGACATACTCGGAAAGCTCCTGGGGCAATTGGGGCATCATTGACAAATCCTCTTCAGCCAGTAATTGCAGTCGATGGACAGCCTCATTGTAGACTTGCTGACACAATTGAGGAAATTTCTGACATAACTTAAAGAGATGAGGATTCTGACGTATTCTTTGAAATAACT
This sequence comes from Drosophila willistoni, assembly GCF_018902025.1. Classification (NCBI taxonomy): domain Eukaryota; kingdom Metazoa; phylum Arthropoda; class Insecta; order Diptera; family Drosophilidae; genus Drosophila; species Drosophila willistoni. The sequence continues at coordinate 5,218,946 of NW_025814048.1, forward strand.
GTGAACTCAAGTGGTTGGAAAGAAATTCACTTAAATTCACTTGTTGCAATTCCTCACGATTTTTTAAAGATTCATTGGCTAGAAATTCGATTCCCATTTTAAGAGATGATATAAGTCCATCTTCTCGGCACTTGTAAACCTTTAAGCCCTTAAGATTCAGTTCCTGCAATTGCAATACTTCGATCAAATGCTGCAAATACAGTTGGGTGGAATTAAATCGCTCAATTATAAGACTCAGACATGGACAAAGGCTTGTCTTGGCCAGCAGATGCAATCTCTCTTTGGCCTCCATTAGATCCTGGTCATGGGCAAAGAATACCAAGCCATTGGCATGGCTCAAGTGGGAGGGCCATTTGTCTAGGCCACGTATTTTGACCACACTTAAGGCTATGCCTTGCGAAAAAGCTCGCATATAGAATGACTGATCAGGACTTTGATCCTTGGGACACTTGAGTAGATGACGATTAAGCTGGAATTCCATATTATCACCTACTGGGCCAGCGGGCAGAGAGACTATCAGCTTAAAAAAACGACGGTTTCCTGGACTGGTTTGTGGCAATGTTTGGCTTAAAATTTGCCATAGATCGACTTTTGGAAAGACCTCCAAGTTCTCCATTACACAAAGATAATTGCATGGTTGACCACTTCGATAGCGTTTCATACAGCGCAGTGGCTCCTTAAATATTTCATCATTGGCCATCAGATTAGTGGAATCGGCTTTAAAATGCAATGGCAAATTATATAATAGTTTATCCGTTTGATTTAAACATTCATTGATATCATCAACAGGCGATTGCTCTGTACATATGTTTTTCACTTTGTTCAAAAGTTTTCTTTTCTTATTACAATGCATTTCCGGATGTGGGTTATTCTGCCCTTGCTGCTTGGCATTTTCCATTTGACTGGCCTTAAGATATTTAGTCACTTCAGCCGTTTTGGTCTTGTGAACATATTTTGTTGAGTCGGCTGATATTCCTTTTGACCTAAACCAGCTAAATTAGCAAAACCGTATTCAGGACTAGATTTGGCTGTTGTGGTTGAATGTTTCGCTTAATGATTTTCTTGCAGGCAAACTTAAATTGTTTTTTGTGTGTCCTCCTCATCCCCAGGAATAGTAGCTAATTGATCTTTCGTATTCCTCTTGCCCTTTAGCATCCCTTGCAATCGAAATTTCTTAGAATGCCTCTAAGAGTAGTTTTCGTAAGTTATTATATTATAAATGAGTTCTACGAAATGCTAATACGTTTAGCGCCTACTTTGATTTATATACATACATTACCTTTTAGGATAATACAAAAAAGAGAAAATTTTGGATGTCTTAGATTATTTCAGTTGTGAAAGGAGGTCCATAAAATGTTCGATATGGAAAAAGGCAATAGTTCATCTTCGGTTAAGAAGATGTTTTTAATGCATTTATATTTTTTAAGGAAACCACTTTTCAAATCTAATTTTATTATAGGTATAGGATATAGTTCTTAACTATCAACCTAACTATATTTTACAAGCACTGACAACTAAGGCCATCGGTTTAGATTGACTTAAATTATTTAACTGACAATATTTGAATATAGAATAGAACTTTCTAAGTTTTTTGTTTTACTGCTTTATCTATAAGAAATAAATGGAAAAGTGTAGTAATTACTCTCCGTGCATAGTCCTCTGTCTTCCGTAGTCCTCCTTCTTCCGTAGTCCCATCCCAAAAGATTTATTCTTGGTGAATAAAAAACTTTTTGTATGTTTTTTTTTGATTTTTTTTTTCAAATTAGCGTCATAATAACATTCTCAGTATTCAGATGACTTTGTCTCATGGTTTGATTGGAACAAAAATTTTACGCTGTTATCATTGAAAATAATTGATTATGGATTTCTTCATACCAAATTAAACGTTGCTTAATAGTTTTATGAAAAAATTGTTATTCTCCTTTTAAATTCAATGTAAATACATTGAAACTAGTAGAGGTCGAGTTGTAGAAAAGTTTGAAATTTTAAGGAAATAGTCCCATGGGAAATATTACATTTCTGCATGGCAGGAAAAAGGTTTAATCCATAAACGATACAACCCTTCAAAACTTTAGCCCTTGACCAAACTGTGCTTAATAGAACAATCGATAAAAAATGATTTCAAAATTCGATATATTAACAAAATCCAATATAAAAATCAAAATAATATTGCCCCACAAAACATAACTTCACTCATTGGTTCTGTGTCATTCGGCTTACTTATAAATGCATGTTTTAGTATCCTATCTTTGATATCTTAAGGTCTTCGCGTGGGCAACTTCCGTTTCCTGTTTGTAACACCATTCTTGCTGCCCATTAAGAAGAGCATTTTACAGCACTGGCACTGAAGGCAGTCTGTAGGCTTTCAACACTTCATTATATCAATTCGCTTAAAGTCAATGAATTTTTTATGACTCGCATTGATTGAGCCGCCTTTCAATTAGCTGACACGTGCCATTTTGTTGGCCTTCTTTGCTCTCTGGCCGATTGGTGGGTGGTTCATTGAGTATTTGGTCATTTCTAACACTCTTTTTTTTTATGTTGAGTATATATTATATATGAGAGTATAAAACTCATGCATGCCATAAATAACGTCGTCATCAAACGCTTGATTTGCTTAACATAAAGTTGGCAGTCGTTCGTTCCCTCATACCCATGAATTCCCATTCACCTGCCTTATCACCTGGCCTAACGGACGCACAATTATGGAAATTTATTGTGGAGCTCGCGGACTTTGTGAACTGAATGCCAATCAGAGTTTTTGGGCTGGCTCATAATGATGATGGTGATGATGATGATGATGTTTCAGTTCGTGGGTCAATTTTTGATTTTTCGTTTTCAACTTCAAGTACACCCACAAAACTGATTCCAGTAATTTTGTGATTTTAACCTTGTGCAATTTGTCGAAACCGAGAGATGGCGAGGCGAATGAGAGTCGATTCGGAGGGAGGGATGAGCTCATATTGGAAATTTTGCCTGCCTGGTTATCCATCAACTCAACTGGCAACTGCAATTAATTTATGCACAAATGTTTTCCGAGTGTAAACAATATTGACCCCTAGTTGTTGCCTCTAAATGCTTGTGTGTGTGTATCTACCTGCTTGTAGTTGGAGGGGTGTGAGTTAGGTTGGCGAGAATGGTGGGCAACTGCTTTCAGTTTAATTAACAATTAAATTGACATTTAGTGGACCTAACCAGAAAGTGTCATCAATCTTCTGCAAGGACCAAAACCACCAAGACGAAAGACTCACTTGAGACTCTTTTTTTCTGTTCTGTTTTGTTTTGTTATTTTATTTACTGTTGTTATTTCAATTTGGTGGCATTTAGCTTCTTCTTTTTTTTTTGTTTTTTGCTTTTTTTTAATTAATTAAAAGCCGACGAAGTCTCTCATTGGCCACATGCAAATTAAGAAAATTGCAAAATAGCATTCGGAATTGACAGGCAACAAACAACAACAAAACTACAAAAACAACGACAGTTGGTTTCATTGTGTATGCCGCTGCACATTGGTTCGAAATCTGCCAGAAATGCTGTACAAAAATTCATGAAATGTATTCAATTAACATGTCGTATGAGTAATACTTTTAGAAACACGTTTAGGAAATGGAAAAGTTCCATTTAACTATGTTCCCATTGAAAAGTTATTTGCTTATTTCTTTTTTGGCAACCAAAACTGTCAAAAACTATTTATTTGGCAATTTTAAATAGTCAATATTTTCCATTATTTCTACTATTTTAAAGCCTTGGTTTGGAATATTTTTTAATTCTTTACATTTTAATATTCACATAATTTTTTTGAAAAATTTCAAACATTTTTTTGTTATAATTTTTTAAGTTCTTAAAAAAAAATGCTGCTTTTTATTTGCTTCATAATAAAAAATCTTACAGTAATATACCTTAATTTAATAATAATTGTATATTAAGTGTAAACGTTTCCTGAAGAACAATATATATAAATTTTGAGAAAAATGTTTCTCTGAGAAATACATTTTATTAGAGTATTAGGTCCATATATCAGATGAAGAGGGCTACTTAGTTATATATAGTATAGACATGTAGTATAGTATATTATATACTGAGGTATAGACATGGTGCCAATCGGCACATTGATAGTTTTTTCCAGCACTACTAATCCCAACTTTATAAACGCCCCAACTATACAAGCAAGTATCTCCATTTTTAATGTTTTTTGAATCAAATTACAAAAAGTTTTAAAAAATCTAAAATAATGGAAATCTGTGTTTGTTAACATATTATATAGAAACCAGAGGGCCGGGGCTAACTTCGACCGCGTCAAAGTTTGTATACCCTTGCAACTTTTTTGGTAACTTTTTCCTTACCTATATCAAAGTGGAAAAACGTTTAAGCTAAAAGGGCTAATGTGTCCGAAAGAACGGCCTACAATCTTAGCATAGGAAATAACGAAGATATTGATCAAAGTCACTGTTTTCCACCGATTGTTCCTATGGGAGCTATATGATATAGCTACCCGATCCTTATCAAATTTGGCACAGTCATTAACAGATATATTAAACTAGCAAATGTTTAATTTGAAAGCAATCGCGGCAATAGTAACGAAGTTATTGACAAAAGTCACTGTTTTCGAAAGATCGTTCCTATGGGAGCTATATGATATAGTCACCCGATCTTGATCAAATTTGGCATAGTCGTTTATATGTGTAATTACCTTAACAATATTAAATTTCATGATAATAGCTCAGAAAATAACGAAGTTATTAAGAAAAGTCACTGTTCGTGACTTTGCTGTTTGTATGGGAGCTATATGATATAGTGGTCCGATCCGGCTGAATCCGAGATATACAACGCCTGCAGTATATACAAGCCTACTTGCATTTTTCAGCTCTGTAGCTCTTTCGGTCTAGGAGGAGTTTGCGTTGATCCAGACGGACGGACGGACGGACGGACATGGCGATTTGAACTCGTCTCGTCGTGCTGATCAAGAATATATATACTTTATATGGTCGGAAATGCTTCCTTCTATGCGTTGCACACTTTTGATCAAAATTAATATACCCTTTTTGCAAGGGTATAAATATAAAATAAAAGAAATGGATATTATCCTACCATCCATTCTTAAAATTAATGAAATGCTCATTATTCTACCATTAATCGTATTAATCTTTGTTCTTGGCTTATAAAAGAACAGATTTGCTATTTATAGTTATTTATATGTAAGCTACAACTTGAAGAAAAAACATAAGATTTTAAGCTCAACTATTAAAACTAGTTTAGTATGCTTTTTGGATGGCATAAAAGAGAGACAAAAACGTTTAAGATTAATAGTTTTGTTTATTACAAACTTAAGCCACACATTTCTTTTAACACTTATCATATAATTTTATAAACTATTAAACTTTGGAATATTTTTATCATTTGGAAAATTAAGAAGATTTTCAATTTTTTTAAAAAAGTTGTTACTTTAAATGACTTATCAAACATATGCCACGCAAAACTTCACTCCTCACACCCTGTGGGTAACCTTTTTATCGACTTTGAATGAAAAGATTATAATTCTTGCTGTTAAATAGCAGTTTGTCTCTTTCTTGGTTAATTAACCCCTTTTTATTGTTAAATGCCTTCATTTGGCAGGATTTAAGTACATAGAATTGTGGCGATTTTATTTCTATGTAAAAACTTTATTTCCATGTTGTCCTTTCTAGTTTGTCTTTCTATTTTTTAATCACAACTCCAAAATGTTATTGAAAGAAATATTTTTTACAAAAATCTGATAATTTAATGACTTTAAGACTTCTTCCACTTAAGCCTTCTTATTTGATCAACTTTTCAAAAATTGATTAAACTGAACAATGAACTTAAGTTTTACATTTTTGAAATGGTTTAAATGATATATTAAACTATTTCATATTCATATATGTTCCCAAAAGGGGGTTTTTGTAATTTGAATAATTTTCAAACCAATGTGCATTTTGCTTGTTGACAATTGTTGTCGCTGCCGGCGTCGCTGCCTTACCTTCAATGGCAACTGGCCAAACGCCGCGGCTCAGTTAATAGTTAGCTTGATATCGATGAGCATGCGCAGCTTAGCCAACTCATGTTGTTGTTGTTGCTGTTGTTATTGCTGTTTTAGGCCAAATTTGATAGAGCCATCAAATAGATTTCTATAGCTGTGTATATGTGCGTGTAAATAAGTAAGATTTCAAAGTCAAAGACAAGTGAAAAGGAACGTAAGAAAAAAAAAACATAGAGAGAAAAAGGACTTGCCACAATGGTGCAAGTGCAATCGATGGATATAGCCGCCATAGCGGGACAAGCGACAGCAACAGATGCGGTAATTACTAAACAGAATAACTAAAACATGAAAATGAAAAAATAAATAATAAAATTTAAAATACAAATATGACAACTGGTGACCTTTACACACAGACAGACACAGTCACACACACACACATAGAACACACAGCAGGAGGCGTGACATTGCATTGTCAAATGCCATTGTTTGCCCATAACGTCGAGCCAAAAAGTAGGTGGTACATCAGGGCGTATGCGTCATATTTTGTGTGTGTGTGTATTTTTTTGAAGAAGCTTAATGGATTAACCGCTGCCGGCAAGTGATAAGCGTTTATTAGCCTGTCAAGCACACGCCCTCAAAAACGAAGAAGAAGGAGCGAAAGAAAGAAAAAGATACCCAGAGAATCCTCAACTGAAGAAGCCTTCAATGCCAACAGCAGCCGCAGGACCACGCCGAACACGTGTGAAGGAGACGTAGTAGAAATGGCTGAAAGATATCCTCGGCGAAAGAAGTCTGCGTCATGTGTTTAACGGAATGCTTTAACTGCTGGCAGACATAACAAAATTTAAGCACCGAAAAAAAACTTTTCAAACTGACCAACTTTTAATGTGCTTAACAGAGAGACACACACACACACACAGACAACCATCAAGAGCAGCAGCAACAGCTTCAGTTGATACGCTTCAATTAGCCAAAAAGTTTATTTTCTTTTTACTTCCTTTATTTATTTCACTTTATCCTTCACTTTGTTCTTTGTCTGTTTCTAGGAGCCAACGAAACGCAGCAAACCCTCAGCCTTAAGACGCACCTTGCAGGCACTGCGACAACGTTTAACCAAACGGAGTCGTCCCAAACCGCCGGATTGGTTTCTCGAGAAATTCTCGAATGCCACCAATACGGATAAAATTGGCAAAACCATGCAGGATGCTGCCCTATCGAGTGAAATCCGTGGCTCCAGTGTCCTTTGCAATCGTCTGTCTGTGGATCCCACTCTGCAATCACATTATCGTGTAAGTAAAATCAATTCCCTCTCTTTAATCGCAATCCTAATTTCTTTTCTTGTCTCAGTGGCTGGCTGTTGTCTCGCTGGCTGTACTTTATAATATCATATTTGTGGTGGGTCGTGCCGTTTTCTGGGAGATCAATAAAAATGCTCCAGGCGTTTGGTACACTTTGGATTATCTATGTGACTTTATTTATCTACTGGATACCTTGGTGCACATGCATGAGGGTGAGTTATACATAAGAGAAGTAAAAGCGAGTAAAGGGTGGGAAGAAAAACCAACCAACTAACTGACTGACTGACTGACAGGTAAATATCTAGAGGTGTGTAGACACACACACACACATCGCATCGAATAGTAGAATGTGCGTGAGATTTACCTATGCAAATGAGACCGGAGACTTTTAGTCTAAGCCGCAGACAATGGAAACCCAAGCCAAAGCCAAAGCCAAAAGCAAAACCATTTGCCACGCCGCTACTTTTTTGTTGTATTATTACCAACATTCATGGCAATGTTTTCTATGTATGCGGATTCGACTTGGGTCTGAGTTTCCCGCTCTTCGTTTGCCAAATGCAGGGATAAGCCAACCTTGACATTTTATACAAATGACAAAACCAACTGTGTGAATACCCTTTCACTACAAAAATTAGGGTCGACAGGGCTAAGAAGGACACACATCTCGAAACAACTTTTTGACTAGTGTTTGTTAGTCAATTATTTGAAATCAATTGAGTTCAATACATTTAGTCCTTAGATTTTCTTCCATTAGAAATTTATGTCAGCATCACAAGACAATTTTTTAGTATAACAAATAACGGTAGCGCCATTTTAAACGTTTGTGGTTTCTAAGCAAAGTGTCGTAAAACTAAGAAGAACCTTTTTAAATGATTTATGTTCATGGACCACTTCAGTCCATAATCGATATGTTTACTAAGCCTTCAGGATATTTATAGAGAACAGTAAAACTTTGTGTTAGTTTTCATATAAAACAAAATTGGCTAAGAGTTTAACTGTAATTTTAGTAGTACCATCATAAATGGGAAACAGGCATTAAAGCATTATTAATTTTAAAAATTGTTTGTACTAAGTTTCTTCAGTCGCTTCATTGATTTAGTTCATTAGTGAATGGGTTGGGATTGATGGAGTCGTAAATATGTATATTAAGATATATTAATATATATTACTATATATTAATTGAAAAATAAAACCATTTCATAAACAAGAATCGGACTTAAAACAAAGTAAATTTGTATAAAATTAAATTTTCAATAGACTTTAAAAAGCAGCCCCTTTAAAATTTTGTAATTTTTAAGCTTTAATCTAATATTGGTCACTAACCAACCGAATTAAATACTTATAGGCAGTGTATAAAGCTGAGAACTAGGTTTTATAATTAGATTTTCCTAAGAACAGAATTGCAAAATATCCAACTTAATATATTTATCAGAATAAAAACATTAAACGTTTTTTATGTAAGATTTCAGTATTTCATGAATTCAACTTTTAGATCTAAAGAATAAGAAGAGGATATTATAATACATATTTCATTCATATCAAATGACCTAGTCAAACTTCTTTAAGTTTTTGATTTAAGAAATGGTTGGCAAAATATTTGCAACATTTTAATAGGAATCTACACATTTTAATAGAAGTTTTTTCAAACAGCTATACAGACTATAGCTATTTTTCATTTAAAATCTTTTATTTTCATAGGATTTATTGACTCTAAGACCTGAGGCTAAAACCCAGTTTTGATTAGATAACTTTGTTAAAGAATTGTTTGTTGTATTTGTTGTTATGTTTAAAATATCAACTCATTTACACTGTAAGTAATTAATTATTATTATAATCCTTATAAAACACCTAAGAAATCTTACGAAAGTTTCTAAAGATATAATTATGTTTCCATATTTGAAGCTATAGTTAAGGAAAAAAACAAATATTGATTTGTCTGTAGTTAGATCAGGAGAATTCCATAATTTGTTAGAGCATTGAATTTCTCATTTCCGAATAGTATGTAAATCGCTTTATGCCCATTTTGGAGTTGAATATTTTAATCGGTCTATTTTTTTTAAATGAAACATATATTTTTGAAAGAAAATCTTTAAAAGCGAATCCATTGGAATAATTTACTTGCGATTTAATAAAGAGAAGTTTTGGTAATCAGCTAAATCATTTCATAGAATATGTCAAAGAAACAATATTAGATCCATAAACTTATAAAGACACAATTTTAAATATACATATGTGATAATGACAATATTTTTAGTGTTCTTGCTTGGCGCAACGCTAAAAAAAACTCTTGAAAATCTTTGAATTAAGAAACCTAGGTGTTGAAATAAGAATAAGGACACTGGAATTGCCTTATGATAACAGGGTATAAAGGTACTAGACGATATGTAATTAACGAAAATAAAAGCAGATAAGAAAAGACATACGAGAGATGCTTCCAAATCGAGATGTTTGTTCAAAATTTAACTGGCTAAGTCCGATGACATTATTTCCAGCATACCTCAAAGCTTATAGACATACTGCAGGGTATTTCATAGTTTCATCAATTCTGAGTAGATTCCCCCGTGTTTATCCCTTTCAATCCCTTTACTATTCTTAGTGAAAAACAAAACTGTGGGTGAACTTTGTGTGCACTGCATGTTGCCTCATAGCCGTGGCATAGAAACAATAGAAGAGTCACCTTCACTTCTATTTGGCTGCCTTCCCTCTCTCTCTCTCCATCTCCCTCTCTCTCTCAGTGTGTCTGCCTTTTTTCATATTTGTTTTTTTATTGTTGTTTTTTATTGTCATTTGCAGGATTTCTGGACCAGGGTCTCCTGGTGCGAGATGCCTTTCGCCTGCGACGACATTATTTCCATACGAAAGGCTGGTATCTAGATGTTTTATCAATGCTGCCCACGGATTTGGCCTACATCTGGTGGCCGCCGGAGACATGCTCCAGCTTGTATCTGCCGTGTCCGGTGATAGTGCGTTTAAATCGTTTACTACGTGTTCCTCGGCTCTGGGAATGGTTCGATCGCACCGAAACGGCCACCGGCTATCCGAATGCATTTCGCATTTGCAAAGTGGTTTTAGCCATTTTGGTGCTAATCCATTGGAATGCCTGCATGTATTTTGCCATTAGCTATGAGATTGGTTTCAGTTCCGATTCTTGGGTCTATAATTTGAATGGCACAAGGAATAATACATTGCAGAGGCAATATATCTACAGTTTCTATTGGTCAACATTGACGCTGACCACAATTGGAGAGACACCGACGCCTGAGAATGATGCGGAGTATTTATTTGTGGTGGCTGATTTTCTAGCTGGCGTTCTCATCTTTGCCACCATTGTGGGTGAGTTGACGAAGGGGCGAATGAAATGGGCTAGTGAGGGGGTAAGTGTGGGGGTATCTTTCTCTCTGTTTATTTTGTCCCTTTGTTGTTTGCGCAAATATTTCGTCTGATCGTTTAATTGGTTCCAGAGTGACATCTGGTGACATCAATGGGTATTAATTTACATGACCCACACGTTCCCAAGTCCATCTCCATCACCAAATTCATCTCCATCTAGTCATGTTCCCTGTTCATGTCCATGTCCATGTCGACCCACATTATTCATTACGCTTTTGGCTGCGTTTTGTTGTGATGTGTGCTGTGTGTGTGTGTTTGTTTGTCTGTGTGTGTGTGTGTGTCGGGGTTTTTGTTTTTGTCGTGCTGGGGTTGTTGATTTGTTGCTGTCGTCGTTGTCGCCATCATCTCGCACCCATAAGTCTCGTCTCGTCTCATCTCTCTCCTTTTCTCCTTTTTTTTTTCGTTTTTGGCAAACGTGCCTTTTTATCATTTTTGTCGCTTTCCCCCGTATCAGACCTAGAAATGTAGGCGTGCAAACAAATTTACTTACCATGATGAATGTAAAAAGGCATCTCTCATCGTCGTCTCCTTCACTTCACTTCATTACACTTTCCACTCCACTCCTTTCCATCCCATACTATACCATTCCATCGGTCTGTCTGTCTGCATCGCTCTGTGCGCGCACACCGGAAGTGCCGCCATTAGTCGCCTTTTGTGCCCTTTTGCTCAAAAAGAAGTGGGCCACGGTCTCCGTCCGTCTCCGTGTCTTCATCTTCGCCTTGGGTGTGAAGTGTGTGTGTGTATTTCTCGGGGAAATGGCTGTGGATGTGGCAAAGCTCTTCAATTTCATTTGTTTAATATGTGTACTCAGGTCTGGGATTGGGAAACGAAGATTGCTGGCATGATAGGATGGCCTTGTCTCCTAAAATCTAGTACAATGAAATACTTCTCAAACATATGAGATCAGGAAAGCGTCATTAGCTTTCATTTGACATTTAGGCAAATATTTTTACTCACCCAAAAGATGCAAAAGTTGTTTATTTTCACACTTTTCATTTCATATTTTTCATTTAGATCTAAATTAAGAAGATTAAACTTAATATTTATTTTAGGTACTCAAGATTCATATCGTTGAATTCTTTTAGTAGTTTATGTATACAAATTTTATTTCCTATTATATAATTATACTTCAAGAGAGACATTAGCGAAATTTTATAAACAATGTGAAATGGGACGTCGATATATTTGGAGTTTTTTCAATATTAAGTCAGTAACTGGTGGTTAATAATATAATTTAAAATAATTTTGTATTTATTTCAAACTTTATTTATCAGAACTTTACTCCTTCGAAATGTTAAAATTTTTTTTTTAATAATTATTCTCCAACTTAAACACTAATGTAAAACACTTTCAGATCTTTAACTATATTTAATGTCTTAAAAGTTGTTTACCAATATTGAAAGGTGTACTTTCAAATTCATTCTTCCAAAAATATTTATTAGATTGTTTTCAAAAATGAAATTAAATATTAAATAAATAAACTTTAGATGTACCATACCCATTTTCTATAGTCCAATTCTCATATGTTTCCTCCAAGAAAATCTAAATAAAAAACAAAAACGCTTTAAGAAAATTGAGAAACAAAGTTTTAAGCCAATAACTTCAATATAGGTAAAAATTTTGGAGAACGATTGAATGTGAATTTTTCTTTTACTCATTTTAACCAAATATACTTCTGGGGCAAACAGTTTTTGGAAAAAATTATAATTAACAACAAATTAAACAAATACATTTAAAGAAATGTGCCATACATTTCATTTTAATGGTCTTTTTGGCAGCTTTTCCGAAGAGCCTTAAAAATTTCTAAAAGATTTAAAGTTTTTTTCGAATCAGGCTGAGAATATTTGATGGTTTGACTCTCAAGAATAATACAAGGTATCTTCTATGAAATAGACTCATTAGATTTTGAAGAAGTTGTGAAAGAGAAGAGTTAAAACTTTCATTCCATTCTGCTTTATCTGATTAATTAATGCCAGTTAAAAGTGATTTTAATTCTAATAAACTGGTTAATTTAATTTAATTTTGTTAAACATACACCCAATAAGCTTAGGGCCTTAGTTGCTATAGCTTAATTTCTCAAGTTACGTGAAATTTATAATTTCGCGCAAATTTCTGAATAATAATAAATTCTACTAAACTGTAAGACTTTGCACTTTGCTGAGTAATTGTTTTTGTATAATTGTAACTAATTGTCTAAATATACAAATATTCAAAGCAATGAGTTCCCTTGCAAAAACCTCATTGTAGTTTTAGCAATAACTTTTGCTTTTCTTGAGATTTTTAACAGATTAACTAACCACATAATACCCATAAAAACTCATATTAATATGCGTTTTCTCTACATTTCTTTATTTATTATCCCATTAGGTAACATTGGTTCCATGATATCCAACATGAATGTGGCTCGGGTTGAGTTTCAGAATCGCATGGATGGCGTGAAACAGTATATGGCCTTTCGTCGAGTGGGCCATGAGCTGGAGGCTCGAGTGATACGTTGGTTTGCCTACACATGGTCTCAGAGTGGTGCCTTGGATGAGGAGCGAGTGTTGGCCGCCTTGCCGGATAAACTGAAGGCAGAGATTGCCATACAAGTGCATATGGATACGCTGAAACAAGTGCGCATCTTTCATGACACGGAACCAGGTTTGCTGGAGGCTCTGGTGTTGAAACTAAAATTGCAAGTCTTCAGTCCGGGTGACTACATCTGCCGCAAAGGAGATGTGGGCAAGGAAATGTATATAGTGAAGAGAGGCAAATTGTCGGTGGTGGGCGATGATGGCATCACTGTGCTGGCCACTCTGGGTGCTGGCTCTGTTTTTGGAGAGGTTTCTGTATTGGAAATTGCTGGCAATCGAACGGGCAATCGTCGTACGGCCAATGTACGTTCACTGGGCTATTCGGATCTCTTTTGTCTGGCCAAACGAGACCTGTGGGAAACTTTGGCAGACTATCCCGAGGCCAGATCCACTTTAACCCAACGTGGTTGTCAATTGCTGCGCAAGGATGGCCTACTGGATGAACAGATATTTGCAGGTATGCACACACATTAGGCTAAATGCAAATAGTTCCGATTTCGAATTCAACATTTCCGTTGACGATTCCTCCGTCTCATTGGCAGATTCGCAGCGTGTTCATGACAGCATCGAAGGTGGCATTGAGAAACTGGAATTGTCCGTGGAGAACCTCAATATGCGTTTGGCACGCCTCTTGGCCGAGTATACGGCCAGTCAGGCCAAAATCAAACAGCGCCTGGCCAAACTGGAAATGAAGTAAGTGACAATTCCTAATGTAATAATCCGAGGGTTGCTCTCACATTACTAAAAAGCCATAAAAATTGGAAAAAAAAAACTTGTTAGTTGCCATTGCAAAAGTACTTGGATAAGAAATCACGGATTTAATGGCAAGAAATTGAGTTAGTTTGCGTTTATTGAAAGCCAAAGTCGTAAAGTTTTGCATGTACATTAAACCAAATCTTTGACACTCCCCTTGACCCTCTTCCCTGCCCCCGGGTGTCCTTAATATTGCTTGGCAATCTAAAACTGTTGCATACTCTTGAGATTCTTTTTATTTGCATTAAATCTTTGATTATTTAATAATTATTTTATGCAAATAATTTAACAATTCGGCCAAATTTTCAATCTTTCTTTAAATTGTCTTTTCTTTTAATTTTTTATTGCACTATATATAAATGTTATTTGGCTTTTATAGCTGCTGCAAACTTCAGACTTTTCATTTTCATTCATTTTATTTGTTTTTATTACTTTTTACTTTCATTTATTTTTTTTTTTTCAACGCCTTTACATTGCTTGAATAATTAATAAAAGGAATTATTATTTCAAACCTTAAATAATCATTAGTTTTGTATGAAAAAAACAGAATTGCTTAAATACAGTCGGATCGACTTATCGATCGAAGTATTTATTGGGAAAACTTTTCCCTTACAGTATGCAGTGGGCTTGAAAAGAATCCATTGTGTTAAACAAATTTATTATTTTTGGTAATTCAAAACTAGGCTTAAGCCGGCTAGAGGTCATAAATCGTACTAATTTATAAGATTTTAAATCATAGGCAGCAGAAAATGTGAGCAGGTTGTCTGTATAGCTATTTCAAGAACCACCAAGTTTTACCATCAGTAATTTTTGGTAATTTTGTTGTAATATTTTAGAACGCAAATTCATTGAATGTTTATTGTATACTTTATGGGGCAAAGTAACACCATTTTACAATTTGATTCGTCACTACAAAGATTTTGCAAGGATCCTTTATAACCATTACAAGAGTACTTCAAGTCGTTTGCTTAATAATTTTTTAATTCACCTGCCAACTTTGCTAATATTACTATCGTTATCAATATAGGGCCTAAATGGGCCACTTAGATAACTCATCTAACGAAAGCCAAAAAAAAAAAATTGCAGTTCTTAATCTCAATCTACCGTAAATTTTTAGTACTTGTATTCCCTTAAATATGTTTATAACCAAACCATCGCATTAAATGTAGACAAAATAGATAAAAATCGTAATATATTCAACGACAAAATTTATTCATTAGATGATCATCATAATTATTAATATTTTATATATTATAAAAGGATTTATTTAATACATGTGGAGTTAAAAATGCATTAAAAATAGAATAGAACGAGAAAGCCTTGTTTTCAAACTTAATTCAAATGATTTACTTAATGCAATACAGGGAACTAAGAGTGTCCTTTCTTACTTTCAATATAATATTACTAAGATTTTTCTTATGCTTCGCTATTAAGTATTATTTTCATAATAAAGGGAATTTACACGGTAAAAGTTAACATATAATTTACTTAGTTGTTTCATTTAGTTTTTACGTTTTCAATCAACTAAATTGCCAGCTTTTAAATTCCCGCAAAAAAACGTATATTTTTCTATTTGCTTAAAAAGAAGCTTGAAAAAGTGCATTGTAAACAATTAAATGGTGAAATTTTAGTTTTGTTTTTCTTGAATTTAGGAAAACGAGGGGTCATTTAATATATACACATATAAATATATTTAATATCTAAACTAAAACATTTACAGAATTTCATCAGAGAAATGAAGTAAAACTAGTTCGAATTTTGTTTCAATTTGTAATTGAATTGAAAAACTTAATTGGTAGTCCGTGTACAATACTTTTACTTAATTTTTGTCTTTCTCTGTCTCTCTCTCTCTTTCTCTCGCTTTCTATTCACAGCGGTGCTCCTGGCTCTGGTCCTTGGCGCTTAGAGTGTGAGCCTCAGACAAGGGGACGAAGCGGACGTCTCTATTCCTTGCAGCCGAAACGGCGCCCACGTTCACGACCCGATGCCATGGCCAAAAGTGGCGGAGATGTTGCCAAACAGAATACACTCTAAGCCCAGTGTGAAATAGCTATCAACTTCTAAATAGTTCAACTTCTCTTACCAAACCCCTTTCCCTGCTCTATGGGTTTACTTTTTGTTTTTGTTGTTTTTTCTTTTTTTTTTTTTTGGCATAGTGATAAATGCATTAAACTTGCAGGAGTTATGAGCAGAGATAGGACCCAAAAAACTGACGACCACTGCTAGAAGAAGAACTCACGCAATTTGACTCGACTTTTGGCTCGATGCCAGTTTAGTTCAGTTCAAAGTCGTGTTGAGTTAACTTAGAGAGTTCTGGCAGGTAAATCAATTTTTAATTTTTACAATTAGTAAGCTGAGCCAAGTTTTGGTTTTTTGTTCGTTTTTTTTTTGGCTTGGGGGTTTCAAAATGGAGAAAAACTTTATAAATTTGTAATTTGATTAAACGAAAAAAACTAAAAACCAAAAAACAAAACTGAATGTGCCTCAACGAAAAGTGTGTGTAAACATAGTTTAAATTGAAAACAGAAAGAGAGAAAATGGTGTGAGATAAATAGAGAAAGGGGTATAAGAAACTTAAACCATGTAAATAAAAAACTTGTATCTCAACACAAAGTATAGTCCAATTTTACAAAAAAAAAAGGAACAGAATTTTATAAAGAAAAAAACCAACCAGAACCACCTTGAAAAATTTAAGACATTTGCTGAACTTCTTCCACAGACACACACGTAATAATAATGGTGATGATGATGATGAGTGGGGAGGGAGAAAATGAATGGGGGAAGAAGCTGCTGCAAAAGAAAAATGTCATTGGGGGAAAATTGAGGAAACGATAACTTAACATTTTACTGCACATGTTCTGTTCTATTCGTATGTTCGTTCAATTACATTCTAAGAAAGGAAAAACGCTTCCAAAGCCCAAGAAAAACATATAAAAACAATGTATTTTTTATATATATAGTAGTCATAGACAAAGAAAAGAAAATAGAAAAAAGAAAAAAAAATTGAATGTACCACATAAAATATATGCATAAGAAATAAAGAAATGAAAAACAACAACAATGGAACCAAAAAAAAAAAAAACAAAACAAACAAAAAAGTATTTAAAAATTGTTTGCTTTCTATGTGTGTGTTACCGATAAATGCAAATCACTTTGACTATAAAGCATCGCACCTACATCTAGGATACATTATGTCAATGTGTATGTGTTCATGTGTGTGTGTAACCTAGGGCACTGAAAAATTCCCTTAGCCTTTGTCTCGACTCTAATGACATCTTCAAGTGTCAGGAAAAGCTAGGGAACGAAAATTGCAGACGCATTGGCCAAATGACAGAAACACGACTTGGCTTTTTTACTTGCGTAGGCTGCCTAGAGGGAGAGAGGGAGGAATGAATACCGCCAATAGATTGTGAAGATGTATGTCTACCATATGCAGTAAAAAATCAATTTCAACAAAATGTTGAGCAAATACAAAGAGGCACGTGAATGAAGTCGCACGGCATGGCGTTGCTTAAAATGGGAAGGCAACTCAAATGATTGACAATAAAAGGAGGCACAAATATGAAGCGTAAAAAGCCGAGTGACGAAAGGGAATAAAGTGTTATGAATACAAACACCAAAAACCCGTACAATGTATGTATGGGTAGGTAAGTAAGTGTTGGTATACAGGGTGCCAATCAAAAGAAACAATTGATTTGTGCACAACGTGACGTATGATTAATATGTGAAAATATGTAAAACGTTTTTTTTTGTCTGTGGTTTAATGTAATAACAAAATGGTTACCACAGCGAACAAAGATTACAAATCTGTCAAATAAATGAAATAACTCTTCACTTTAATGAAATGTAGTTAAAACCAAATCATATGTAAGGAATTTATTGCCATCAAGGATTTTCAAAAAATAAAATGCTGAATGCATTTGTAACATAACATCAACAAAATCACCTAAAACCATGAGATTAATATCCCTTTTCTTGCAACACTCGTTTTATTTTTTTGTTTTGGTGAAAAAAATATTTTATTTACAGTAACACTTGGCTAGGGGGATTTTCCTTTGCAGTTTCTTTTCTTACTTGTCCTATTGACTGGCTCCCTGTTTTGGGAAGCGAATAATTAAACTAAAATAATAACGGTTCTTCGCAAAAGAAGCAATATATAAAATAAACAAAACAATTACCAAATTATTTCAGTTAGTAATCTCAAGAAACTTAACCTAAAATAGGAGCCATAATCTTCGGAAGAGCCGTAATGTCGTCATTGTCAAGCAGAAATTAGCCATTTAGGCCAGCAACCGAGCAACTATATCGAGTTTACACTGTATGTACAGATAATTAACAAAACCATTTATGAATATTTTATCTTTACTAAGGCCATAACAATGTTAACTACTATTACCATTAATTAATTATTATTTACCATTTTTGAAATTTATTAAATATTTTATCGTTATTAGGAGCCATCATAATGTTAATAACAAAGAGT
Organism: Drosophila willistoni; assembly: GCF_018902025.1. NCBI lineage: Eukaryota > Metazoa > Arthropoda > Insecta > Diptera > Drosophilidae > Drosophila > Drosophila willistoni. The sequence continues at coordinate 5,237,438 of NW_025814048.1, forward strand.
TTAATATGACTTCTTTTCTAAAATAAATTTAATATATAAACTAAACTATTATCGTCTTTGAATTAATTAAACTTTTGACTTAACTTTTCTCTTAACCTGATTGGACCTCGAACCTAGATCATCGTTGTTCAGTTGACAAATGACTGGTCCACTCAGACATCTTATTTAGATTAGCCTAAATATTGCATTTCATTATAAATCTTTAATGTGGAAATCGCTTCTGAATTTGTGGATCGGTGGAAACCTACTCAAACTAATGTTCTTCTCGAGTTCTTAGAAGGGTGAACACATTTTAGGAGCAGCCAGGTAGCAGGACGGAAACCATCATTTCACGACATGAAAAATATGGGTGATAGGTCCAGATAGATATCCTCTCTTAACTATTCCATAGACCGGCTGACCGGATTTGTCTTAGCTTGCTCTTGAATTATTCGTGGAGGTCTAGGAAAAGTTTAAAAGGTGAAAAAAATTCGAATAATTTTCGGGACAATCCTCAAAACAGCTAATTTCTTTTCCCTATACAAACGTTTTCTAACAGTCAATTTAAATAAAGTCTACAGAGCTGAAATTTTGCATGTAGGCTTGTATATACTGCAGGCGTTGTATATCTCGGATTCAGCCGGATCGGATCACTATATCATATAGCTCCCATACAAATGACAAAGTCACGAACAGTGACTTTTCTCAATAACTTTGTTATTTGAGCTATCTGAGCTATTGTCATGAAATTTAATATTAGTGAGTTAATTACACATATAAACGACTATTCCCAATTTGATCAAGATCGGGTGACTATATCATATAGCTCCCATAGGAACGATCTTTCGAAAACAGTGACTTTTTTCAATAACTTCGTTAGTTTTGACGCGATTGCTTTCAAATTAAATATTTGTTAGTTTAATATATCTGTTAATGACTGTGCCGAATTTGATAAATATCGGGTTGTTATATCATATAGCTCACATAGAAACGATCGGTGGAAAAGTGACTTTGATCAATATCTTCGTTATTTCCTATGCTAAGATTGTAGGCCGTTCTTTCGGAAACATTAGCCTTTTTAGCTTAAACGTTTTTCCACTTTGATGGCTATAGGTAAGGAAAGAGCTACCAAAAATGTTGCAAGGGTATATCAACTTTGACGCGATCGAAGTTAGCCCCAGCCCTCAGATAATTTGGAAATTCGATTGAGAAATCTATTTCACAATATACTTTTTCAAAATATATCAAAAAACTAGAGACGCTGATTTGTTTGGCATTTCCTTTTAATAAAACAACACTTGAAGAACACAGAAAACATAAAACAAAAAACTTTAAAACAAACAAAAGTTCCAGTAATAGAGGGGAAAACATGTCGGAAGTGCCGTGCGATGTGCAATTCGTGCGTTGCTTGAAGTGTCTCAAGGTGATTAAGTGCTCACGCTATGATACCGATGGATTGGTGCAGCATGTCGCTCAGGATCATCCGGAAATTATAGAACAAGCGAACGAGAAGATCAAAAAACTATATAAATTAGCTGCCGCCCATGGCATTAGTCAGGAGAGGCTATCGCAGATTAGCAAAAAGACAGGCATGTCCGAGGAGCGATTGGCCGATGAGGCAGAAAAGTGTGAGTCCAAATGATTTGTCTGAAGTAGAGCATTTCCATTGTCATGTGTCCTTTTTCAGATATGGCCAAGAAGAAGAAAAGTGGAAGCAACTTGTCGATTGCAGCTTCTGGTCAGAATGTTGCCGAGGGATTGTCCTTTAGGCCTAATCGTGCCAAGTCCTGCGATTCGAGAGACTTGAGTCGTCGTCAATATTATCGCGCTTCCATTGAACGTTGGACGGCCACAGATGGGGCCATCTATTGTCCTGCTTGCGGCTGCTGTCGTCGTCCAGTGATCCAGACGAAAACAGAATTTTACAAGAGCACAGGATGCTGTGCTGCCTGTTTGATTAGTTGTTGGCCCTTTTGCTTTTTACCTTGCCTCATTTCACCTGAGAACCGTGAATATCTACATTGCCCCAATTGCAAAACCTTTCTGGGCCTCTATGATCGTGAGAATAATTGCATTAAACCGAATCGTGATTTTGTGGTTTGTACATTGCCTTCTAAAACCTGTTCCTGTCCCAGTTGCAGTACTCGGTCCAGTTCAAAGAATTGTCAATAATTTTTTAACAATTTTACCAACCATGAATGGAAAACTATTTTTCATTTTCATTTAAATTGTTTGTATGAGTAACATAAATACATATATGGGCATGGAAAAGCTTTTTGGTGTGTGTCAAAGCTTTGACCTTAGTCGGGACTGAAACCATTTTGGTGACCTCGTAATCCTCTTCTTTACATTATTATTTTGTTTGCACTGTGACCACAACTGTTTGGCTAGCTTTGGCTGCCTTCTCTTCACGTTCCTTCTGGCGTTTGGCCAAAACCTTTTCCCTCGATTTCTGAGCCCTTTCGGCACAATCTTTGGGCCTGGTCTTCAGTGTCATATCATCGACGGCTGCTTGCCGTCGAGCAGCCCTGGAGAGCCAACGTTCCGAGCAATTGATGGGCACATATCTGCCTATATAGCAACCGCAGTGATTGCAATAATGATTGACATCCGAGCGAGTGGGGCAGGTTTTGCTTTAAAATTGAAGACTTAATAATCGTTTGATCCGAGAATAAGTGAATACTACTAACCACAGTTTGGTAAAGTGTAGAAAACGTTGCCAATAGGTCACGGCATCCAATTGTATGCGACTCCAGTCACCATATTGACAGGCTGGACAATTTACCCAAGTGGATTCGGTTTTTAAATAGCCCACTTGGGGTTTCTGTGTAATACTTATGGCCACAATTTGTTGATCGTCAATGGCCATGCTTGTGCTCGCTTGGAGGTATAACAACTAACTGATTGAATGTGCATGGAATGCCATGAGATCAGAGAGCAAAACGAGGGCAGCAAAACTACCCCCAACCCGAATCGAGTGAGAAAACGAGGCGTTGGTCGAATTTGTTCTCTTTAATTTAGAAATGTATACAAAAAAGAATTATAGGTATATATATGTACATATATCTAGGCAGATTCGTACAGCATTTATCTGCTCACAATTGTGGACGTCTATAGATGCCTAAATATTCGCCACACGAGCCGCAATGATGACGTTTCGTACAGCATTTTAACCAGGAACGTTTCAATATGGTTTTGGCCTTAACCTTACAATAAGGACAAGTGATCTCGTTGACTGTAGGACCCACAGCAAAGTAAACAGGTAGCAAATCTTCAGACATTTTAACAGGCCAAAAGATGTCTTATCGCTGGGAGTATCCAAAGTAGACTAAAGGCAAAACATAGCCAAATAAACATCAGGGGGAACAACCAAAAAAATAAGAGAGAAACTGACAGAGAGAGAGAGAGAGAGAGAGACCAAAAGAGATTCTATCCAATAGGACAAGTGAGTATTTATTTTCCTTCTCACAAATATATGTATATTTTATTTTCTTTTTATGCCTTTGATTTTATTTTCAGTGGCTGGCGTCGTTTAAGGGCTCTTCCGAAGTAACAACCACAATTGCCACAATAATGACTACGATCCGTTTGCTTGCAGGGCATATAGTAATTGAAACAGCAGCAGCAACAAAAGGTCCTGCAAGAAACAAATTAAGGATCATCTTACACTAAACGACAGGTATGTCTTTTCTCTTACACAAACAGACAGCCCACCAGACGATTCACCTCGGTGGCCCACCATTTAAGATCATTCTGTACGACACTCTGATCCTTAATGCCACAGGCTGGACACTTGATAATGACCGATTCTTTGGGTAAATTGCGAAATGTTCCCGCCAAGGGAGTGGCAAAATTCTCATAGATTTTACGTTCCTTCTGATCGGCCAGATCTTTGGCCAACTGCTCGGCCGTCCGTTCGTTTGTCGTTGTTTCAGTCGTCGTCGTTGTCATGTTTATTGAAAGAACTCAACTGAACAACCAACAAATTCAGAAACAGACACAGTCAATTGGGGGCAACCTGTTGGCCAGCCAAAGAGAGAGAGAGACAAACTGAGAGAATGCGAATTGGGCGAGAGAATGTTTTGAGAGCTGGAAATGATTTACCGCTCTTCATTTAATTGAATTAGCTGCGTAATAGAATTAACAAATGTTTTCTTTAATTTCCATTCCATTTTTAATTGATTGAACAAAAATATAAATTTCATTTGGCCTTGCGCTGAATGCCTACTTTGCCGCCGCAGTGATTGCAATAGACGCCTTTGGTGGTCCATTCCCGATTGCAGCCACACCAGGTGCAAATGCAGCATAGCCAGAAGATGGGAAAAATGCTATTAAAGAAGATAAACCAGAAGTAAATCTCGTTCAGTCGATTAGATCAAAGTATATCCCACCAGGACAATAGGCTCAGGCAACAGTTGATATCCTTGCAGTTGGCTGCTCTCATCACTCCAGCCTCACTTCTCTCCCGGCACAGGGGGCACTGTAATTTATAGGTCGAGGGACCCACAGCATAATATCTGAGACGCGGATGTGCTGGTTCGGATTTCGTTCCTCCCTCCAATTGGTTTAGCAGTGTCACTTTCTCGCATTCGCCACCACCATTGCTGGCCAGAACTTGTTCATCAATGTAGGGCACGAGATTGGCATGATGACCCTCCACTACCACATTGGCTATAATGTTCCGTGATCTCTCCTCGGCAGTCTTGGCGGGCAGCAATCGGATCTGCAGTGTTGGCGTTTGCTGTTCCATTGTAACTGGCTGGGCGGCAACTGTTGGTCATTTATCTAGCTGACCTCCCCCCCAAAAAAAAAACAGAGAATCAGAATCGGGAGATCGCGAGAACAATTGAGCGAGAGAAAACGAGAAATCAAGAGAGTTTTCTCTCTTATTGTTAGTGTGTAGAGTGATGGAGCCCAACTGTTTGTTGGCGCATACCTATGATGTCATCATCTAACCAAGCAAAACGAGAGCAAATGAAATATTTCATTAATTGTTTGTTATACCCTAACGAAAGTTAGCAGCATAGGCGACAATGTCAGGTAATTCGATCAACAGGGCGAATTGAAAAGATCTGTAATAAACTGATAAATAACGAAGTAGAAGAACCAAAAATGTAAAATTTTTTTCAATAGTTACAATAAAATCTTAGAATATAATCATCTGATTGACTTATTTATACATATTTATATCAAAAATTAAAATATTATTAGTTGCTGCCATTTCGCTTTGATTTTTGATGTTACTTACCGCTGTTTCCTCGAGTTATATGAGATATAGTCACCTGAACTTTATGAAATTTTAAACAGTCATTAATGGATGACTGGCAATAGCTTAGAATATATCAAAGTTATTAAGAGAAATCTTATGTAGTGACTTTGGGGCTCCTATAAGAGCCGTTCGATATAGTTGTCCGATTCGGCTGAATCCGAGATATATGTACGTTTAAAGCAGCTTACATGCAAATTTCAGCTATTTAGCTGAATGTCCAGGAAAAGTTTGCTCTGATCCAAACGGACGGACGGCGGACAAACAAACCTGCCTAGATAGACTAGAATGTTATTGATTTGCCTTTCTTAAATAAATACAGAAACATATTCGATGATCAATATTATTGATTGTGTATTCTTTCCATTGCTAATCAGCAAGAGAGCGAAGTTCACGTTCCAAGCAAGAGACTGAGAGTGTAGAAAGCGTTTCCAATCTGATAGAAAGAATGCAATGTTTAATTGGTTATCTTAACACCAAGAAAGATAATGTAGGTATTAATATTATTATTATTATTATTAAAGTATAGGATATAGTTATAAACTATCAACCTAACTATATTTTACAAGCACTGGTAACTAAGGCCTTCGGCTTAGACGAAAACTACATCCATACACTAGCCTGGGATTCGAACCCGGATCCTCGTTGTTCAGTTGACTAAATGACTGGGCCACTTAGACAACTCTTCTACCGAGGACTGCTGGTATTAATATATTTCTTATCTCTCATGATAAATTACTTGACTCTAAAGCGAGCAACATTATCACGAAAAAAACAAACGAAACCTTTTTAGGGGAATCCTATTATTTAGGGGTTTCTAATCGCATGAATCGAATGTCGAGTTAACATACATATGTACATACCTTATCACTAAGCAATTGCCGCATACATATGAACATAAGTAGGTGCATATATAAGCATTATAGAAAATTTTTGCCACAGTTTAAGCGAAACTTCCAGCCGGCTAATTTGTGTGGCGCAAAATGTGGTTTTATTTATTTTGGCTCTTATTGATGTTTGTAATATCTGTTGTAATGTACATTGCTGGACGGTTTCAAACTGAAGTGATTGGAGAAAAAATAGTAACAAGTCAATTTACCACTCCTAAAGGGGCATCTATACGCATTAGAGGGCCAGCAACTACCAAATTCGCTTGGATTGAGGCCAGTGGACCTCCCGAGAATCGTGAAGTTAACCTTGTTGGATTAAATACGGGTAACGCTCATTTTTCACCTGCCAACGAAATATCCAATAAACTGAAGTGACATTCTTTTTTAGCAACGGGAGATTTTCAAATGATTCAAAGTGCTCTCAAACCTCCCGTATCAGTTCCCACTGATCAACAAATACAGTCCATCAAATTACAAAGAGATTGTAAATTAGTACATTGATCATGTTTCTGGGTGTCAAGATAAACGATTACACTCATTCTATCAGATTGGAAAAAAACACACTCAGTCTCTTGATTGGAACATGAACTTCGCTCTCTTGTTGATTAGTATTGGAAAGAAAATTTTAAAAACACAAAAAGCTGAAAAAAATGTTATCTAAAGCGAACCGTAGAAAGTTGAAAAAACGTTAAACGAATCCATTTTCCATATGTGAAATGAATAAGTAAATTCTGATTGATAAACATTGAGATACAAATAAATGAAAATGTGTACATTCCATTTGATAAGTGGGAGTCCTTATTTTCGCTGGGTGATCGTTTTAAAGAAATCCTAAGCTTATTGTTTTAAAATTAATTAAATTTTAAATCGATTTTGTTTTATTATATTCAATCCAACAAGAATAGCAATCCAATAGCTCCCATTGGGAGAGACAACGATAGACTGATTTATCGGCTGATCCCTCTGTAAGGGGTTAAAAATGAAGAAAAAAGGGTTCAAATCCTTTGCCTTTATAATCCTTTGGTATGTTATGGATTGGTGATTAGGAAAAAAATAGATTTAATGTTGAAATTAGAACTTATGACCTCTTCGGTCTGCTATATTTATAAAAATACATAAACACAATAACTGCTTTTATTGACTATCATGTGTTGAATATATATCAAAACATAGAAATTGTTGCAAGTTCTTCGAAAGGGTATAGAAAATTCAATGTGTCTCTATGTTTAGCAATAGACTCTCATTACTCAGAGTAATATTTTTTTAACAAATGGATTCTGTGACGACTGAGAATAAATAGCAATCTGTCAGAGAAAATGAAAATCTTTTGTGTGTCTCATGGAATTTCATTATAGTGAATATATTCGATTTTTTTCACATTCTTTCAATCATGTGCGCTTGTTGAGACGTAGTTTCAGACCGCCTATGGGCACCAATACCGGAGTAGGATCGAAACCAAATTCAACTTCCATGCGCGGTGTTGGAACAACGTCGAAATTGGCCAAAATTTTGGCTACAGCAACCTTTGAGTTGACTTTGCCCATGCGTAAAGCTGAAAAAAAGAGAGAAGAGGTGATTCTATTTCTTAGAAAGAAGTCAGTTGTCATATTTTACCCACCAATGCAATGACGTGGTCCTTCACCGAAGGGCATATAAGCAGCCTGATCATAATTCATATTATCCACATCGAAACGATGGGGATCGTAGTCCACGGGATTGGGAAAGTATGCCGGATCTCGATGAATGCCAAATAATGGTATCAATATGGGTGTTCTTTTACGTATAACATATTTAGTTTTGGGCACCTCGTAATCCTCTGTGCATTGACGATTGAGGAACGGCAGTCCAGGATATTTTCGCACAGTCTCTAGAGAAGTTTAAATTAGCCTTTAGTTTTGTCATGATGATTGAACTAACCCATTATACACTGATCGAGGAACTTAAGATCCTGGATTGCATCATAGGTCAATTTATCACCACGTTTAAGATTATGCTTCTGAAGCACAGAATCCAATTCATCACGGACTTCTTTCAGTAGATCAGGATACATGGCTAACTCGTAGAGGGTGAAGGCAGATGTTGCTGCTGTAGTCTCCGATCCAGCTATATAGAAGAGAAAAGCCTGTGCCGCAATTTTATCTATTGACATATCCTTTAATTCCTCTCGCGTGGTTTCTATATCCCAAACTTGGTCATCGTCATCGCCAATTTTGCTCGTGTTACGCAATCGTATAAGCAATTGGAGCAAATCTTTGCGTATTACATTATGTTTCTCACGGAACTCAATGGTTTCTTTCATAATATTGCGCAAGCTAACAAATACTTCATTCTCGATGCCCAATAAATTCATTAATTTGGCTACACTGAAAGCAATCAGAAACTTTTAGTTAGAAGCTAAAATGTGTCTTAAAGTTTACTTACGGTGGACACATTATTGTTGCCATATTGTGTAATTTCATCCAAATAGTTTCGGATTTCAAAACAGTTTTGCTAACTTTACGAAATTCATTATCTGGATCGGTGAAACTATCCAATTCTAGGCCAAAAATCACCGATCCAATTATATCCACAGCATACGTGGTTAGTTTATCCTTTATTTCAATATCGTTTCCTGGCGTTTCATCAATCACTTTGAGCAAATGTTGAACCAATTTATCACCCACATCATTTACGGTCTCAAACATGGCCTTAATCTTTCCGGATGTAAAGGAGGGAGCCAATTTTTGGCGCAAATTACGCCAAGAAGCTCCGGGCAAATTGAACAGATTGGCGGACAAAGGATCACGCTCCTCGTCCACATAGAGACCACGATCATGGAGACTATTAAAGTCACTGGTCATAATCTGTCGAGCCAATTGAGCATCTCGCACTAAAAGTGTTTGCTTATTTATCATATAGATGCCGACAATATCACCGGAATAACGTTGATAGATATCACTCAGAACGAGACCAAAACTACGTTCCTGTTTTATCACTGGATTGAGTATACCAAAAGGAAACTTTGCCGGCTCTTCATCAATGCCCTCCCTATACCAAAAGGTGTAATGCCGTTTGACATATTGATAGATTAAACCCGCCAAGATAGTTGTAAATAAAATTAACCACATTTTGCACTACTTTTTCCGTCGATCTCACCGTAACGAAATTTGCGCATTTACTGAAAAATAAATGTATGGAGGTTCTCTGTATATATATTAAGAGGTTGGTTACGTTTACGCTGATAAGCTTAACTAACTGCTAAGATAATGCATTCAGAAAAAAACAACTGTCTTTGAGTGTGCGGAGAGACAAGCCGGTTTCAAATAATAACAAATATGCAAATCTTAAGAGAACTTTTTGAATTCTCTTAAATTTTGGGTTGGGTCTTGCTCGAAAGAAATGCCGCGAATAAAAACCGATTTCTCTTTAATTATTATCCATTTTAATAAAGCATATTTTATATTAATTTATATTAGTGAATAAAGACTCAGATAAGGATCGATACATAAATGCATACATATCTTCAAACGGTACAGGACTTTTGCAGTAGGATGTTATTTTATGTCAATGGAGATAAGTATGAGGAATTTTTCGTAATAATATTATTCGTTATTAGTTAAGTCAGACAAGATCTTCTCAAACCATAAATATTATCTTTCACTTTGGGAGATTTTAATTTTCGATTCAGAAATGAAGAATGAATCGGCTATTGGGATTTTATAGAGTATATTTTTGAAATTCCTAATCACTAATTAAGTGATTATCCCTTTTGGAACTTTAAAAGTTCAAAATTTTTAGGTTATTCTATCTTGAGGTGGTTTAATTTTACTCATGAATATATTTCATTATATAAATATCGTTTCAACAAATTTCATAAAAATTAAACTGAAAATAGGCAAAGAATTTTGTAATGAAAGCAACAAAAGGATAATTTGGGCCGCCAGGAGTGCCATAATGAAAGTGTGCTAATAAGAGTGAGTGGCACGACTTAGTGACTACACAATTATTTATTTTAATCAAGTTGATTTATTAGTTGTATTATTTATCATCTTAAATCAATTATTTTTATACATTTCTGGCAGTTCCCTCTGCCAATGCCAAACGTTCTTTTTGTTTGCCAATTTTCTTTTCATCCAATTGCTCTTTCTCCACTTTCCTGAAGCATTGCCAACGTCCGTGATCCTCCACATCGGCGCGTTGCATGCGGAAAAGTGCACGTTTATACCAACTTAGGATGATTTGTCGTCCCAAAAAACAGCCACAAGAGGAACAATAATGATTGACATCATGACGACCCGGCCAGCGGATGGGGGAGCTACAAGAGATAACAAGAGAATTGATGACATCAATGTGATAATGGAGAGGGCAACCCACCAGCAAAGTAAAACATTCAAAGAGCAGACAGTCTTCTGTAGAAATGTGACAGCTTCCAGTTCCACGCGGCTCACTTGCAATTGCTGACACGATGGGCATATCAATTCGATGGGATCCTTACCCAAATGACCCACCTGTGGCACAGATGAAATGCCGCCATAATCACAGGCACTGCCATCTAGACTTTCCGTGCTTGCCATTTCAACTAACTAAACACCCAAACAACTGACCGAATCGAGGCGAATACCCAAAGAGAGAGTGAGTCAGTGCGAGAGAGTCTGCTAAAGAATAGATATACATACGTATATGTATATATGTATATTTGATTCTTATATAGTATTCATGTTCCAAAAGTGATGAATAAATTCTTTAAACAGCTGCTAAGTGTGTAGCTTCTTTATTTATAGAAATACTTTGGCGAAATATCAATTCATATTCAAACGGGTCGCCAATGGAAGCCCAAATGGCCGCCACAACTGCTGCAGAAGACCCTTTTGCTTTTCAAGCGGCTCTGTAGGCAGGAGTAAACACAGGTCAAGGCAAAGATGGGAAAACAGCTGTTTGAGAAATACACAAAAGACAAGGATACAGAGAGAAAGATAAAGAGAGAGATAAGCTCCATTAGTCGCCTAGTGTACTATTGGTCTAGTGACCTACCAAGACAAAACCGAGAGCAAACAACTTAATTGACCCAAAGCCCCGGACATTTGTACAGTCTCAGTGCGAGCCTTCTGCTGACACAGAGGACAAAGGACACGATAGGTGCTAGGACCCACACTATAGAAACGCACACCACTCTTGTCCTTGTTTAACGATAATTCCTCCAAAGTAGCCGTAGAGGCAGCCGAATGGTTATCCAATTCTATATCAGTCAACATTTTTAATTCAACTGAGGCGCTAACAGTTTTTTGCCAAAAGACCAAAGCCAAAAATTAACCTAAGAGAATTCCAACGAAGAGAAAACCTAATCATAAAGAGAAACAGAGAGACAGCAAAAGAGTCTGCCAAAAAAAAAAACAAATTATAAACAAATTTCAATTTGTTTTGGAATGTCTAGTGCTCATCATCAACATCTTGATCATCATCACAAGGTCAAAATCAATAACAAAAGTGCTTATGGTAATATACTTAAAATCTAGAAAAAATAATTAAAAAACAAAACAAAAATTTCAAATTTTTAAATGAGATCTTTCCCCGCTAGGCATAATTCAGTTATTGACGCTTCCAGGCACCCAACGTATAGCCACATTTGCCACAAATGACCTTGCAATCATTATTCGAACGTCTCATACAGCAGGGATAGATGGGCAGAAGGGCAAAGCAGCTGGAAAAAGAATGATGGATTACTTGAGATGTGGCCCAGATGACTGCTCCAGAGTTAAGGCTACTTACCACATGGTCAATAGTCGCTCCAGACGCACTCCCTCTTCATGTAAACGTTCATGGCATTCCGGGCAATACATTTGCCTTAGGCAGCTTATATTTGTGGCCGTTGGCGCCACCGATGAGGCAACCTTCTCCGACAATTGTCCTGTCGACTTGGATTTCTTGCAAAAATAGAATTCCGTTGCGGGATCCACCTCATTATAGCCATAGGGATAGCCATGATGTTTCGGTGTCTGTAGTAGCATATTGAGGGCCTGATCTGAATTCTGTTTGGCCTGTGTACATTGATTATTCAAATTGATTTCCACCAAATCGCCATAGAGATTATCCTCGCCATCGAACTGAAACTTTGGCTGCTCCATGAACTTTAATTGCCGGCTCATGTTGCTCAACTGACTGGCTTCGTGTCTCAACTATTTGCTATATAAATTGGGTTATCTTACAATTTATGGAAGAAAATATTAGACATTAGACAAATACACAGCAAATATGTGTGTTTTTTTTTATTATGAAGAAACAAAACGAAAAACAATAACAACAAAAAAACATGAAACCAGTTGTTCATTTGTTTCAATATTTCCGTTTGTTTGTCTAACACTAATTTCATGGCTGAAATGTTAACGGTTGCACTTGAAATTGAAAGCTCAAGGGAAAGCTACCATCTATGTGAATCTGTACTTATCTAGTGGGTGGATTTAAAAGCTCCCACAAAGAGCTTTAACAGAATTAACCCATTGACTCAACAATTTAAAGTTCGAACGGCTTAAGATCAATAACCTGAGCAACAGAAAAGTTTTTGGGCAATAACCAAAAAAAAAATAAATAAAAACCAAAGTAAAGCTAGTTAAATGGCAAATGAAAAACATACAATTCGTACTATTGAAATTATAATCCTATATTCACATTTTATCCATTGGAGGATGTACAAATTTTATATTTTAGGAATGTCTGTTTTGAAAATTAAGATTTTGGTTTAGGAAATTCAGTTTAGTCAATTTTTAAGATTTCTGAAAATTGCCCGACCACATCAAAGATCAATTCTTTGGCGCAAAGACAACATAAAAAAGCAGGGACCATTATTTGTATAGGTTTTATTTTTCAAATTAAATACATACATACATGTGGGGATTGTATGGTAACGCTGTAAAGCCAGACATACTCCCGAAGCAGCTGATCGACGAGGTGGCAAGCAAAGCAGAGAAGACGAAGTGGCAAGGCAGAGTTGAAAACGAGGAGCCCAGAGAAAACGACGAACGACGCGTCGTGTGTGTAAACGACGAAACGAAGCTAGAACACTCCATTTAAATCAATACATAACTTGTCAAAACCCATTGTGCACATATTCTTCGTATAATAATTAACTTAATAAATAAATAATATATTTAATTCTAATTCTTGTGGGCACAAATCCCACATACATATGTCGAATAAGTGTTGATTCAGTGATTGATTAGTCGAAGCCTATTGGACAGGCTTATAGACAGGTGTGTCAGTTGTAGTCCTGGCATTCACCTTTGCAGCGGCTACAGAATGTCACTTGGAATGTTGAGTTTGCAGCATCTTTGCCTTAGCAACATGGTAAGAAACAAATGGTGCGAACTGTCCTCAGATTAGGTCCTATATAAGAAGAGACATTGGGCTAGAAAGCTCAAAACAATATAGCCCAGTGGAGCTAGCCACGCAGCTTCTCCAAATAAATAAGTGAACAAAACAATAAGTAAAAATGCTAGTAAAATAAAAGAATGTAATCAGTGAAAATCAAGAGTTAAAGTGTTAATAGGGATTAGTGAACGAAATAAAACTATTGTTTGTTTTTTTTTACAATTTTCGTAATATGTATGTATAACAAATAATATATTCAACAATATGGTCGAGCACGCTATTGAAATGCTGTGTTGCACAACTTCACGTCACACACACACTACGAAGCCTGAGCATGAACCGACGAGAGTACGAACGTTCGGGTTTTTGCCGAGCGTTTGCAATCAAAAAATCATGCGTTTGTCCCATCTACATATGGGTTGTATTGTTAGTGGTAGCACTTTTGAAGAAACTGAAAGTGAGAGAAAAAGCATTCGACATGAAAATTAAGATACAAATATTTTTCTTTAATGAAAAAGTTAACTCTAATATGAGATTGGTAACAATGTCTTACCACTTTTAAACTTTGAAAAGACATCTATTTGAATCTAAGCAACCGAATTGAGTAAAACATGAACTCGTATTAATATCTATATAGTGTAAGCTAAAATGCCATTAACTAAGCGCATAGTATATATATATTTATTATTATATATTATGGGGATCAATTAAAAGTAAGTAAATTAAAACTTCTTCGGTTCGGTTGTTTCTATAACAATTTAGATCATGCTATATTTGTCACGCCCTTTTTACGAGCCGGAACAAATTTAAAACTCTTATTGGTGTTGTATTTAATTTTAGATACGCTTACATGACATTTATTGTATATTGAGATCTAAATTAGTTAGGGAAATCAATTTCATTTAAAGATCTTTTCTTGAAGAAAACAGTCGGAAAATGTCTATAAATTTTAATGTACTCTTTTTATTATTTTCGCTGCTGTTTTGTCCACTAAGTGCATCTGGAATCGACGAGAATCATTTTTCTCACCTATTCAACGGTGTGCTGGCTAATCTTAGTAACGCAATTAATATCGGAGGTCAACATGGCAGTCCGGGATATCATGCAGGCCAAATTACTTTGGATAGATATCCTGTAGTTCATAATGTTGTGGCAAATAATCCTGCAGATACACATGCTTATCATGCTCAAATAGGTGTAGCAAGATATCCTATTGGTGTGGGACTATATCCTGCAGATCCAAATAATGTGGTAACGTATCGTGGACATGTAAATAATGGAGCAAGATATCCTACAGGTGAAGATGGTTTGGCAAGATATCCAACAGCCCAAAATAATGGAGCAAGACATCCTAGAACTCAAAATAATGGGGCGAGATACCCTACAGGTGAAGATGGTATAGCAAGATATCCAACAGCCCAAAATAATGGAGCAAGACATCCTAGAACTCAAAATAATGGGGCGAGATACCCTACAGGTGAAGATGGTATAGCAAGATATCCAACAGCCCAAAATAATGGAGCAAGACATCCTACAGCTCGAAATAATGGGGCGAGATATCCTGCAGATCCAAATAATGGGGAAAGATACCCTACAGGTGAAGATGGTATAGCAAGATATCCAACAGCCCAAAATAATGGAGCAAGACATCCTACAGCTCGAAATAATGGGGCGAGATATCCTGCAGATCCAAACAATGGGGAAAGATACCCTACAGGTGAAGATGGTTTGGCAAGGTATCCAACAGCCCAAAATAATGGAGCAAGACATCCTACAGCTCGAAATAATGGGAGGAGATATCCTGCAGATCCAAATAATGGGGAAAGATACCCTACAGGTGAAGATGGTTTGGCAAGATATCCTACAGCCCAAAATAATGGAGCAAGACATCCTACAGCTCGAAATAATGGGGCGAGATATCCTGCAGATCCAAATAATGGGGAAAGATACCCTACAGGTGAAGATGGTTTGGCAAGATATCCTACAGCCCAAAATAACGGAGCAAGACATCCTACATCTCGAAATAATGGGGCGAGATATCCTGCAGATCCAAATAATGGGGAAAGATACCCTACAGGTGAAGATGGTTTGGCAAGATATCCTACAGCCCAAAATAATGGAGCAAGACATCCTACAGCTCAAAAACATGAGGCGAGATACCCTACAGGTGAAGATGGTATAGCAAGATATCCAACAGCCCAAAATAATGGTGTAAGATATCATACGTCTCAAAATAATTGGGCAAGATATCCTGCTAGTTCACATGGTATGGCAAAAAATCCTTCAGCTCAAAATAATGGGGCACATGGTATGGAAAAAAAACCTTCAGCTCGGAGTCCTGCAGATCATAATAAGGCTAGAAATCCCCCAGTTTCACAAAGGATGTTCAACAACTTCCCAGAGGAAAATAGGATGACTTCGAAACCCCAACAACCAAGATGGACGACTACAAAACCCGCAGGAAAGAAAGGAAAGACAACTAAAACTGAAGGACAAAAATGGATGCCTAAAAAACCCCCAGCACGGAGTCCTGCAGATCATAATGGTGTGGCTAGTAATACCCTAATCATAGGGGGAGATACTATGACTTGGAAGCCCCAACAACCAGGATGGATGAATACAAAACCCCCAGGACAAAAAGGGAAGACAACTAAACCTGAAGGACCGAAATGGACGCCTAAAAAAACCACAGCACCAACACGGAGTACTGCAGATCCTAATCATGTGGCTAGTACTTCCCTAATCACAGGGGGAAATAGTATGACTTGGAAGCCCCAACAACCAGGATGGATGAATACAAAACCCCCAGGACAAAAAGGGAAGACAACTAAACCTGAAGGACCGAAATGGGCGCCTAAACAAACGACAGCACCAACACGGAGTACTGCAGATCCTAATCATGTGGCTAGTACTTCCCTAATCACAGGGGGAAATAGTATGACTTGGGAGCCCCAACAACCAGGATGGATGAATACAAAACCCCCAGGACAAAAAGGGAAGACAACTAAATCTGGAGGACCAAAATGGACGCCTAAAAAAACCCCAGAACCAACACGGAGTACTGCAGATCATAATGATGTGGCTAGTACTCCCCTAGTTCCAGATAGGATGTTTAACAACTTCACCGTGGGAAATAGTATGACTACGAAACCCCAACAACCAAGATGGACGACTACAAAACACCCAGGACAAAAAGGGAAGACAACTAAATCTGGAGGACCAAAATGGACGTCTAGAAAACCTCCAGGATCAATGGAAAAAATGACGACAAGGAAACCCACACGACCAATGACAAAAATGACGACAAGGAAACCCCCAGGACAAAACAATTTACCAGATCATTGTAGGGCTTACTGTTCACAAGCCATCTTGCCATTAACGGTACTTTTACAAAACGGGAAGAAGTCGCATTCATGCGATCTAAATAGATTGAATAAGCGCCGTAATGAACTGAAGGAATTGGAGAGTCGAATGCAAGACCGTATGAAGAGTGACCTACCCTTTGGTGAAAGTCTCCAGGAGTGTCGAATTCTAGCTGATTATTCGAAAAAAAAGATTCCTTCAAAGTTTCAGAAACTCGGTTCCAAGTACTATTATATAGAAAAGTCTAAGCAACTTAATTGGTTTGCCGCTCTTTATAACTGCCGACAAATGGGTGCACATCTGGCAAGTCCCCATAATTTCAAAGAGTTCAATCATCTGCGTGAAGTGGCAAACAAACGCAGATCTTATTGGTTAGATATCAATGACTTAGGCAAGGAGGGTGAATATGTATCGGAAACCACCGGAATGCCATCGGACTTCCTACTATTTCAACCTAATGAACCAAGGAATCTAAATGATAGCCAACATTGCATTCGTCTTGTGGACAGCGAGATGGACGATGAAGTTTGTTCATCAAAGTTTTATTTTATTTGTGAATTGTATTAATTTCTAATTGGAAGGCAAAAAACAATATTTCAAAAAACTTGCTCAATCATAAATAAATGTATATCTTCCATAGATTAATAGTTTTTTTTATTTTGAGATCCTATAAGGAGAATATGATTATCTGATAAGACGAAGGAATCCCTTTTATATTAGTTACTTCACCATTTTGGGCTTCGCTTTTGTTAGTAACGAAAAGAAGTCAAAGTAGACACAATCGATCCTTGGTTTGGCAGTTTGCGTCTTAAATGCTGAAACCCTAAAGGTAAGGTCTGCCTATAAACGGGCTGACTTTAGGCTGCTTAAATATATAATCGAGTTCTTAATTCCATTGGAAAACTCATTGAACCTGTCTAATTATACTCCAATTAAGGGGATAAAAAGTATTTTAAAATAGTTTTAACCATCACAAATGCATCTACTTTGACTCTTGACATTTTTAGATTGAAACCGAAGCCCTACAAGAGATTATTTCCGGATGTAAATACAATAGTTAATTGCGTGACATTAGAAACTTCATAGTCTCCCTTATTAGAATATGGCAACTTAAAATTTCCAATGGCTGTCGCAACTAATTCTTTTGGGTTCGACTTAAGTATATCCTTGAAAAACACGAGATCACAACATGCAAATTTAACCTCTATTATGATGGGGCCAAAAGTTGATGATGGCAATGACTCTAATGTCTTTCATACGGCAAGTCAAAGATAAGTTTCAATAAGGTATAAATACTCAAAACTTTTCTACATTTTTATATACCTATATATACCCATTGCACTATATAATTTAGACTTACATATACTGGAATTACGTAAATTTGATTGTATAAGCAAAACAAATCGCTTATATATACTAAATACCTAATCCACGATTTATTCCACAATTTTTTCTTTGAGAAAGCGGTTGTGTATTGAAGAAGATGCCGACGTACTTAAATTTTCTGGGACTGATACTAATGGTCTCTCAATTTTATTGGGGTGCATTAGGCCATAAAATGGTAAGGTTTCCCAAGTGTAATTATTATAAATAAATATTAATATTTGTATTTTAATTTGCAAACAAAGTCCTCATGTGATGGCCATTGTTTCGCTATGATTAGGCCGACCTTGACTCATATAAAGAATAATCAGCAAAGGTGGAAGGACTGCTTTTCTGCACATCAGGACATTCAAAATCGAAGCGAAAATCTAGCCAGGTATCTAGTTGAAAATGACGAAACCAACCCTAGGTTGGAAGCGATGAAGCTCAATAGAAGGTGTGGGGTACATACCGAAAGGCAAAAGGATGAGATACGTGAGAAATTTATTCAGCTTGGTTCCAAATATTACTTTGTAGAGAGGAATCATAGAGCTAATTGGTTCGGAGCGTTGCAATTTTGTCGCCAAATGGGCGCCCATCTGGCTAGTCCCCAAAACCTAAAGGAACTTGTTGCAATACGGAAATTGTTGGAGAAGTATCGAGATCACTGGTTAGATATTAATGACTTGGCGCAAACGGATCAATACGTATCGGATACTACCGGCAAACGAGCTACGTTTTTGCTTTGGAGTCCCAACGAACCGAACAAACGTCATAAGGATGAGCTTTGTGTCTCCTTGCGTATGAAGGAATATGATCAAAATATGGAGGTGTCAAATTGTAATCGTAGATATCAGCACTTTATTTGTGAAACTCAACTGAATTAGTCATAAAATAAAGAAGCTGTCGATTCGCGCTTTCCAGAAGGAATTGTTTTAGTCATACCTTCTTTACCGACAAGTGGTGAGCTGTTCGACTCTATATGGTATCATTACAGTGTGAAATGTTATATTTAAGGCACCAAAATGTTTGTAGCAGGTACTTAAGGATCAAGCCCGTCCAGAACATACCCATCTATGTACATCTTGGAGTCTATAAAAGATAGAGCCTCCAGTTGAAGTGTAGCCTGGTGCAATGTGCTGGCAAATCAAGTTTATTTCAAATGTACGCCCGCGAGATTTGAATAGAATTCTTTTTTTCGGAGCTAAAACGACCAAGTTTGCCATGTATGTAGTTAAAACTTTAAAACACGCCCATCTCCGCCACCTAAAAAAATTCGGAATTTGTCAACTATCGCAATCAAATTTGACATTTAACTATAACATACTAAATTTTATTAAAATTGGACTAGAAACATTCAAATTATACTTAGGACTAAATAAAACAACCATTTAATAAACATTAGACATGCAAGCAAATGGATATTGTGTGTTTATGTGTATTTATACAAATACAAATGTAAAATTAATACAGGCTATCCCGCTCACTCTTACAAGCACTCGGACACTTTGGGGGTAGAGCTGGGAAACTATCGATAGTACTCTCAGGGTATTGATTATATTATCGGCTGTCGTGTGGATTGGCGACAGTAATTCGAATAAGAAATATCAAAGAAGCTAACTTTCCCGTGCCGAAGTTTTTCTGTAACTAAGTTCATTAATGCACACACAAAACCTTCAAAATATCATTTCCATTTCTTGTTCTTCTTCTTCCCCATCCCCTTTTACATGTATGCTGTGTTTGGCACGCATATACATATGTACATACATAGTTTATGTTAGAGATGCGAATCCATCGATAGTCTCGCCCCCCGATGAATTTTGCAGCGATGGAAAAAAAAATCGATAGTATCGATGGTTTGGTTTTTTTCCATCGATGGATGGAACCTATATATTGGAATATATTTAATTAACTTTTTAAACAAAATAACATTAAACAAAAACTTCATCGTGATACACTTTTTGTGTAATAGAACAAACACTATTTAGATATATCAATTCGTTTTTTTTTATTTTTTAATAGTTGCTATTAAGGTAACTGATTAACTTAAAGGATTGATCAAGTTCGATACATCGCCATCGAAAAATTTACATCGATCTATCGCACTTTATAAATTTAATCGATACTATCTGAGCCATCGATGGCTCTAGCTTATGTAGCGTTGCTCGATGATTCAAGCCATGGTGAAATAAGTATAAGGTGGTCCCGTCGGCAGCAGCGCTGCTTACGACGAGGTCTTATTTCAAATGTCGTTCGACTTCGTGGTCAGTTATCAGTTGTCGGTTTACTTTTTTTTCATGCATAGGACCGTACGATTTGCCGACGGGACCACCTTGTACTTATTTCACCATCATTCGAGCAATGTCGTAGGTGAAAAACTGGCAGCGCTGCCGGCAGCTTTTAAACAGAGCCCATTTATATTGCATGTAACTTGTGTTCTATTTATCCGATCTGATTAAATATATAACAAAAACTATTATATTAGTAAATTTCATAGGGATACTCCAATTTCTTCACCTACTTTTCGTATATAACTATATGATATCGTGATCCGAACCTGACAATTTTTATACTTTATTGAGATAAAGGGTAATAAGTAGTTCAAATATTAAGTTTCATCCCAATAGCTTTTAAGGTGACTGAGTAAAACTCATATGCACCGACGGACGGACAGACGGACTTGGCTATATCGACTCAGCTTCGCATGCTGATCAAGAATATATATACATTATGTGGTCGGAGCGTTACAAACATCTGACCAATTTTATAATACCCTCTGCAAGGGTATAAAAGTGCGAAAAATGAAATATTTCAAATTTGTGCTCGGCTAAAACTGCTTGATGTCAATTTTCCGGAAAGAAATTATTTTAAAATTATGTTGAAAATAAAACTTGGTCGTCCTTGAAATAGCTTCACAGACAACCTATTCATACTTTTTGTGAAAGATTAACTGAGAGCCTGCTTAAACACAAGGTTTGTTTTAAAATTCAAACAAGTTTCAATTTATATTTTTAGAATTGTAAATAAACCTAAGTTACATGTGGAGGCATTTGGTGAATCTAAAAAGAAAGCGTAATATTTATACATCGACATGAGAACTATGAAATTAAAAGACAAAGATAACAAAGATTTATAAAATCAAAAGTGTGGAGTTTTTTTTTATCAAATCCAACAAAAACGAAGACGTGCAACTAAGAAGACTTTGAAGCCGTTTTTGAGAAGTGGGACATATCTTCCCAAATTATTGCAACAGTAACAGATAATGTTAGTTTATTGGTTGAAGCGTGCGAATTCCTAAAAAGGGCTTACCAAAGTCAAAGGATTTTGACAACAAAAGAACCATTTACTGTGGACGAATCAAGGTTATTAGCTGACTAGCGGCAAAGCAACAATCTATTCACGACAGACGAAGCAGTTTCATGTATGATAGTGGACCAACTCTACTTCTTTTGAGCAGCCAACTTTATATGCTTAGTATTGAACTGATTACCAAAATCAAAATCTCAACAACGAAATGGCTCCATTTCATGGACTAATGCAGCTGAAGTCAGAAAATTGCATATGGCAATGCGAAGAAAAGAAAGTATTTTGATGAGATTAATGCCAACTACAATGAGCACAGTCAAATTTTATTATTCAGACTTTTAGTCCGAAAGCAATTCATTAAACGTACACTAATGAGCGAAGTAACAATCCTTTGTGGTAATTCAGGTAATAATACCTGGAGCGCTAACCTACTCGCAGAAATCCAAGCAGAAGCAGAAAGACAAATCCTACTTTTCTGATTGCCATGAAAGTACGTAAATAAAATAAATAAGGAAAATGCGTTAAACGACGCTCTTGTCGTTTTCGAAAAGGCTGATGCCGCTTTTGAAAACTGGACTTTAAAACGAAAAGGGATTTTAAACTTAAATGGAAATTCATGAAATTCACCTATTTTATTAAGCGATTGTACCACCATAGAAAAGTGGTTTTAAAATTGTTGATTTCTAAGAAATAATTTATCAAAAAACTTTCTAACAACGGTCTAAAAAAATGTTTAATTCGGGTAATAATATATCAGGAAAACGCCGAAAAAATCCTGGAGCGCTAACTTACTCGCAGAAAACCAAGCAGAATCAGAAAGCCAAATCCTACTTTTCTGATTGCTATGAAAGTACGTAAATAAAATAAATAAGGAAAATGCGTTAAACGAAGCTCTTGTCGTTTTCGAAAAGGCTGATGCCGCTTTTGAAATGTTGACTTTAGAGCGAAGAAAGGGACTTAAAACTTAAATGGAAATTCATGAAATTCACCTATTTTATTAAGCGATTGTACCTCCATAGAAAAGTGGTTTTAAAATTGTTGATTTCTAAGAAATAATTTATCAAAAAACTTTCTAACAACGGTCTAAAAAAATGTTTAATTCGGGTAATAATATATCAGGAAAACGCCGAAAAAATCCTGGAGCGCTAACTTGCTCGCAGAAATCCAAGCAGAAGCAGAAAGACAAATCCTACTTTTCTGATTGCTATGAAAGTACGTAAATAAAATAAATAAGGAAAATGCGTTAAACGACGTTCGTGTCGTTTTCGGCAAGGCTGATGCCGCTTTTGAAATGTGGACTTTAAAACGAAAAGGGATTTAAAACATATATGGAAATTCATGAAATTCACCTATTTTATTAAGCGATTGTACAAGCATAGAAAAGTGGTATTAAAACTGTTGATTTCTAAGAAATAGTTTATCAAACGACGCTCTTGTCGTTTCCGAAAAGGCTGATGCCGCTTTTGAAATGTTGACTTTAGAGCGAAGAAAGGGATTTAAAACTTAAATGGAAATTCATGAAATTCACCTATTTTATTAAGCGATTGTACCACCATAGAAAAGTGATTTTAAAATTGTTGATTTCTAAGAAATAATTTATCAAAAAACTTTCTAACAACGGTCTAAAAAAATGTTTAATTCGGGTAATAATATATCAGGAAAACGCCGAAAAAATCCTGGAGCGCTAACTTACTCGCAGAAATCCAAGCAGAAGCAGAAAGCCAAATCCTACTTTTCTGATTGCTATGAAAGTACGTAAATAAAATAAATAAGGAAAATGCGTTAAACGTCGTTCGTGTCGTTTTCGGCAAGGCTGATGCCGCTTTTGAAATGTTGACTTTAGAGCGAAGAAAGGGATTTAAAACTTAAATGGAAATTCATGAAATTCACCTATTTTATTAAGCGATTGTACCACCATAGAAAAGTGGTTTTAAAATTGTTGATTTCTAAGAAATAATTTATCAAAAAACTTTCTAACAACGGTCTAAAAAAATGTTTAATTCGGGTAATAATATATCAGGAAAACGCCGAAAAAATCCTGGAGCGCTAACTTACTCGCAGAAATCCAAGCAGAAGCAGAAAGACAAATCCTACTTTTCTGATTGCTATGAAAGTACGTAAATAAAATAAGGAAAATGCGTTAAACCACGCTCTTGTCGTTTTCGAAAAGGCTGATGCCGCTTTTGAAAAGTGGACTTTAAAACGAAAAGGGATTTAAAACTTTAATGGAAATTCATGAAATTCACCTATTTTATTAAGCGATTGTACCACCATAGAAAAGTGGTTTTAAAATTGTTGATTTCTAAGAAATAATTTATCAAAAAACTTTCTAACAACGGTCTAAAAAAAAGTTTAATTCTGGTAATAATATATCAGGAAAACGCCGAAAAAATCCTGGAGCGCTAACTTGCTCGCAAAAATCCAAGCAGAAGCAGAAAGACAAATCCTACTTTTCTGATTGCTATGAAAGTACGTAAATAAAATAAATAAGGAAAATGCGTTAAACGACGTTCGTGTCGTTTTCGGCAAGGCTGATGCCGCTTTTGAAATGTGGACTTTAAAACGAAAAGGGATTTAAAACATATATGGAAATTCATGAAATTCACCTATTTTATTAAGCGATTGTACAAGCATAGAAAAGTGGTATTAAAACTGTTGATTTCTAAGAAATAGTTTATCAAACGACGCTCTTGTCGTTTCCGAAAAGGCTGATGCCGCTTTTGAAATGTTGACTTAGAGCGAAGAAAGGGATTTAAAACTTTAATGGAAATTCATGAGTAAGGAATAAGTAAATTGATCCTATCGCTTTGAATTTAAGAAATAAAATATCGGCATCCGCTTCATGCGCCTGTATTTATACTCATTCTGACAGTTGAGATGGAACTTGTTCGGTAATACCAGGTTTGAACATCGAGCAAAGGATGCCAACTTGAACATTTAGAGGTGCGAGTCCGACGTTCCTCTCTCAGGCGGTTCGATTGATTCTTATCGATATTTTACGAATGCAACACTGAAAAGTTTTCACTGGGTTATCGAAAATGTAAACAATGAATGGCAAAAAAAAAACAACATTTAAATACATTTTGCAACGGTCCAAATGTGTATGCCCCAATCTGGGCAAAGTTAGTTGAATAATTTTAATTTCACGTTTACCTGTTTCACGTTTGAAAACAAAAAATGTCTGGACAGACGAACAGGGATAGATCGACTCGGCTGGTTATCAGGAATATATATGGAAAAACATACTTCTGTCTGCTACATACATATGTATGTACATTTTGGCGACTTTAATATACCATGCACCCATCGGGTAAGGGTGCATGGTATAACAAACAGATAGACCCGGATAGTAAAATTTCGACACGTTAAAACCCTATGCTTTCCTACCATCAGGTATAATAATAATACTTTAATCAAATTGAGAGACAGCTAATTATATAATATACCGACGTTTTTGCACAATAATGTCAGCATGGAGCTTAATAAAATTGTAGCAGAGATACTTTAGAAGTTTTTTAAATTTTGGTACAAGGTATTACCATGTAGAGAGATATCATAAAGATAATTGGTTTGCCGCGTTACGTTCAATGCAATTAGAAAATTGTCACATATATAGATATATACCCATATACATATCTGGTAAGATTTTAATAATTCAATGCTTTAAAATGAATAACTAAAGTGCCGAAATGATATGGAAAAAGCGAGAGCGGAACTGGATACGTATTATTCGTATAGTCCTCGTGTCCGAATTCCAAATTGAATTAAATAATAAATACACTCTATAACACATATAATACTCTATATAACAAAATGAGGAGAATAATATTTAAATATTAAGCTTACATATGGACTTCATTTCATTTATGCTGTTTTCTGTTAGAGTAAAAAATTTAAATAGAGTGAAACATTTTTTTTTCCATTAAAAGATATTATCAAATTGGTTAGATGTTTGTAATGATGAAAAAGTGAAAGTGTTTTCGAATCCAATGAATTAGTTTTGTTTGCACAGTGTTGAAAAAGAAACTCTGATGTAAATAAAGTTTTTAAAGTGCATGACATCAAGAAGATTTTATCATTATGAAATTTCAACTGCAAACTAAATATGTATGTACAGGCGCTTATTCATCAACATTGATTGCCGATGGGTAGGCGTTCATGACTCATTTGTAATCTAGAAAACTGTTTTAGATGTACCTAGTAAATCAAGTGTTATAAACAATACCCCTTATATGCGTATATACTTCTATATATATATGTATATATACATATCTTTATCCATACAACCACCATTCAGTCAGGGCCGAAAATCCCCCGTCAGTCGACAACAATAACAAAAAATAATAGGAGTATGTGAGATAAGATAAGAAATTCCATAACAGAAACAGAACAGAAACAGAAATTGTCGTAAGTGCTAGTCGAATACATTTAGTCTTCAGTTTAGCGGTAACCTTTAAACGGAGCAGTTGATCGAAAATATGGACAGCAAGCAGCCTCCACCGTACAGCGAGCAGGCCGGATTCACACCAGCTCAGACCTATCAACCACCAGGGGGACCCACACAGCCACCACTATATCCACCAATGCCACAGAATCCCCAGACATCGACTGTGATTATACAGACAACGACTACCTCAAATTTGGTGCCAATTGGCAGTGGACCCACACGTATACGTTGCCCATCCTGTCATGCTGAGGTGCTCACCACTGTCAAGAGTACACCATCGGGAAGGACACATTGCTGGGCCATCATCCTATGTCTGTTTGTGTAAGTAGAATTCTCTTGGATTGTACTGGGTGATTCACCAAGATCTTTCTAAACTAAATTCATAAAAGAGTTGTACATAAAGACTGAAAAACGACTATGAGAGAGAGCGAGAGTGCGTGTATATTAAGAGTCAACAAAAGCACTTGAAACGTTTGTTATCTCGGCTGGAAATGGAGCTACAGTTGACTCAGATAGCACTTGAGTGAGACATGACTATACAAATATATATAAGTATATATACTCTATATACAATCCGGCCAACTGTCTTGTTAAGCCCTTGCTAATTTGCGTTCTATCTATCTTTGCAAAATGAAATCTCGATCTAGAGTCTATATAGATTTCGAAGTCGTTTATTTTTCCTGTTAGCAAATAATCAGTCAATATTATAAGCTTATTGCTTATTACCTATTTCATAAGGTATTTAATTTATTTTTGGCCGATAACGTCAAACATTTTGAGGTCGACACACAGTGGCTATTAAATGGAATTACTAGTCAGACATAGACGTAGGTACTAAACTGAATCACCTATGTATTACTTAAATATATTCACCACTCATTAACCATTTTTTCTCTCTCCCTTCTCTCTCTATCTCTCTCTCTCTTTGCCCAACAGTTGCTGGCCGTGCGTTTGTTTGCCATATTGTATGGACTCGTGTCAGAATGCTAACCATTATTGCCCCAATTGTAGTGCCTATATAGGTACTTTTGAAAATTAATATACATAAATATACAATTTATAATATATATAGACTATGAAACGATTTTGTGTTAACGGAAAAACATATGAAATTAAACAAATTGTAAATACTTAACGAAAATATCATGTACACTTCTGGGAATTATTTGATATGAAGCGGAAATGCGATAAGAAAAAACATAATTAAACGATTAACTAATAAAAAAAAAAAGTAATTGACTAAAGCTACATAGAAATCTGGCTTATATAAGTAATGAACTTGATTAAAGATCGTTGAGAAATTTACACGAAATAGTCATAAATTTTCGAAAAACTTTATCTAACAATTAGTTTATTGAAAATGTAATGAAGTACGAAAAATGTTGAATTCTTTCTCTTCTTTGAGTGCAATTTTTAAACCACCTGTTGTCCCTGTATTGCTTCCCATAAAAACCTCTTACCAAACATTTTATAACAAATTAAATAGAACTGCCAGAAACAAAAACAAAATTGTATGTACTTAATTTGTTTGGTCTAAACAAGTTCTGGTTAATCGACAAGTGAGATAAGAAATTTCCTGATACTCGAACGGCACCACCTAAGCTGATAAGAGCTTTGCCAGTATGAGGACAACTGGGCCAGCAATTAGTTCGTTTAACATGGAAAATGGTAACCAACAATCGGTATATACGGATTTCTCACCAGCCCAGACCTATCAGCCAACTGAGGGGCAGCCAAATGTGGTGATAGTGAACCAACCAGTGAATAAGGGAAACTATGGTTCCCAATCGAAGCGTGTTCAGTGTCCATCCTGTCATGGCTTTGTAATGACCAATCTAATGACCAAACCCACCAAGGGAACGCATTTAATTGCTGGCCTATTATGTGTTTGCTGGTGAGTTCGAAATGGTAATGGAAATCAAAAAATACGTTTATTTATTGTTATTATTTTCAGTTTGTGGCCTTGTGCTGGTCTGCCATATTGTATTAACTGCTGTAAGAATGTTCATCATTATTGCCCAAATTGTGGTTGCTATATGGGATCATATAATTTTCTAAATTGACAAAAAAATGAATCATAGTTTTTAGCTAGAAAGTCAATTTAGATTTATAGATAATCTCAATTTTAAATTGAACAGCAAAAGTAAAGTGGGTAAATGCATTATCAAAAAAAAAATGGGAACTAAATTTAATCTAGGTGGAGTTCTATAAATAAAATATACATATATAATATAAATATTTTAGAAAAAATTAATGAAAAACGAAAATATATATATTTTTATTTATTATATTATTATCAACATAATAAAGTAAATAACGGAAGTGAAAGCAGACATCATTTCAGACCATTTTGTCCGGAATCGAAAACAAAAAGTGGCCTAATTACTTTGAACCAAATTCGATAAAGTTGTTTTTTTTTTATCAAATTGTTATCACGAAAGTCTACTGTTCTATAGACTACCTCAATAATAGAAAGTAAAAAAAAATTTAGGTAGGTAACTAATCTTTAAATCTTTTTATACCCTTGCAAAAAGGGTATATTAATTTTGGTCAGAAGTGTGCAACGCATAGAAGGAAGCATCTCCGACCATATAAAGTATATATATTCTTGATCAGCATGACGAGACGAGTTCATATAGCCATGTCCGTCCGTCCGTCCGTCTGTCCGTCTGACCGTCTGTCCGTCTGACCGTCTGTCCGTCCGTCTGGATCAACGCAAACTCCTCCTAGACCGTTGGAGCTACAGAGCTGAAATTTTGCATGTAGGCTTGTATATACTGCAGGCGTTGTATATCTCGGATTCAGCCGGATCGGTCCACTATATCATATAGCTCCCATACAAACCGCAAAGTCACGAACAGTGACTTTTCTCAATAACTTCGTTATTTTCTGAGCTATTGTCGTGAAATTCAATATTGGTGAGTTTATTATACATATAAACGACTGTGCCAAATTTGATCAAGATCGGCTGACTATATCATATAGCTCCCATAGGAACGATCGGTCGTAAACAGTGACTTTCTTCAATAACTTCGTTACTTTTGACGCGATTGCTTTCAAATTAAATATTTGTTAGTTTAGTGCATCTGTTAATGACTGTGCCGAATTTGATAAATATCGGGTTACTATATCATATAGCTCCCATAGGAACGATCGGTGGAAAACAGTGACTTTAATCAATATCTTCGTTATTTCCTATGCTAAGATTGTAGGCCGTTCTTTCGCAAACATTAGCCTTTTTGGCTTAAACGTTTTTCCACTTTGATGGCTTTAAGTAAGGAAAGAGTTACCAAAAAAGTTGCAAGGGTATACAAACTTTGACGCGGTCGAAGTTAGCCCCGGCCCTCTAGTTTTTTTGCTCAATTAATGATTATAAAGATCTTAAAAGATTTGGAGGATATATAAAGTCTATAAATACAGTAGAATCCAGTTATAGCGACATAATTTTTCACAATTACAATATACAGCAAAATAATGCCAAACATTTTAAAAATGTCTATGTTTGTCTCAGTAGCAGCAGCTCATACTTAAGTGATTTTGAAAACGACCAAAACATTCTTCTATTGGTTTGGCCAAGAGCTCCTTAAAATCAGCTACCGATTTTTAAGAAAAAACTGGATGAATATTCATATTGATAATGGTGGTGTGTCCTTCCAAGGACAACATTGTTTAAAAATCAGTTCGAAGATCGGAATGAAGATGTCTCCTCAAAATTATGAATTGATTTGTTTATATAAATTTTAAAAAAGCGATGAGCATATGTAGGTATATTGTTAAAATAACAATATCCTTCCGGATACTACGACGTGATAACCGGATTCTAGTGTATATTGAAATATCGGTCTGTCAATTTTATCAATTGTCGGTCCGTAAATATTTTATTTTATTTACTTATTATTTTTTAAATTTTGATTTGAGTTGCACTTTATTTATAGTTTTTGTAAAGATTTTTGTTTTAAACCGTCTTTAGATGTAATAACAATAAGTTTGTTTGGTGTAGCATTATTTCTGCGATTAAATTTTTCCGTACAATTTAATAAATTTAAAATTTATCCTGATACTGATACACTACATAAAATAAAACTAAATGTAATATTCGTTTATGTATGTATGCAATTGACCTGTACTTTGCCAAACGGATCAGGGTTGAAATCAAAAAGTCATCGATCTATAACCACGATCCGATTTAAAGCGCCATATTGGATAAACCATGAAGAATTTAGACAACCTTTTTACGACCAAGATTTTGCAAAAATTGTATATAGCCTTATAAATTGTTGATTAAAAGTACCCGCTTTTTTCTATTTCTCTTCATGTCGACAGTAACACGTAACTGTCATGACAGGTAGAGAGAAAGCGGTGATGGTGACGTCATTTCTTTAAGTTTACTCCCCTTTGCTTCAAAACAGTTGTTATTACCTTATGTACATAATTGCATACGTAACGTTTGCAGAGGCGGACAAAATCCAGGAAAGGGTGGAACGTTTTTGACGTTTGTATGTAACGCATGTTACTCATCTTTAAAGGTATGGCAAACAAAAATTATGCAGAAATAATAAACAAGAATATGTGACTCTTATTAGTAATTGATTAATAATTAATTCTTATAGTTTTTAAATTTGACGTTGGACAATGCTAAAGCATTTTTGACTTAAACAAATGTCTTAACTTAATACGTTATTTTCAAATTTTAGTTACGAAAAAATGTAACTGTTTTATTGCCACTTCGAAACATTCCAATTACTATCGATAATTGAATAATCGATACTTGTTTACTGGCCACAATTGTTGCCATTGTTTACTTTAATACCCAGTATTTTGTTTTGTTTTGTTTGTGGCATGCTGTTGAATTTACTTACAGTAAATAGAAAAGCACAGATAACATGCATACATATAAGTTATTTTGAGCGAAATAAATGAAAAGCTGTCTGATTTTATACATTACTTTAACTAAACTGCAAAAGCTCAATAACATTGGACTTTGCAGTTGCAATTGCTGTTTTTAGGGTAAAATCAAGTCGACGCGTAGTTGTGCTTTTCTTTTTATTATCGTTCCATTCTCTGATCGAGACAATATATAGTTGTCTCTTTCTTACCTGTGCCCCATACATTACGCGGAAAGCAAATGCAATTCTTATTCGCTTTCCACTTTAATTCAACTTCAACCGGCGACAAAAACGGATTTCCAGTGAAACGTGCAGAAAAGAGAAATATACATACATAAATAAAATAAAATAGAAGCACATTGACTTTAACGACAAAAAGATTTGTTTGACGCAGTTACAAATCTAAGCTATTATGGAGAACAAAAAGCTTTATCCACCACCGCCTTCGTATGCCGATTTGGGTGATAGCCCCACTGCCCCACCACCGGAAGAGCCAATGCAATTGAATTCGCCGCCGCCTCCGAATCCGTATCAATATCAACAGATACAAGAGTCACCGGCTCCAAATCCTTACCAGTATCAGCAGATGGTGCAGTCGCCACCCCCACCGACTGTCATCCAACCCCAGACTGTTGTCCATCATAACACTGTGGTGATGAATGCTCCTACCGGACCTGGTATGACCTGTCCCCATTGTCATGCACGTGTCCGTGTGACTGTCGAACGTCATGCCACTTGCAATACTTGGCTATTGGCCGGACTCCTTTGTCTCTGTTTGTGAGTATCAACACAAAAAAATAAATGAATGAGTAATCAAATTTCCAATGATAACAATCTCTTCTCCCTCCAAACAGTTGCTGGCCGTGTGTCTGTTTGCCTTGCTGCTGCAATTGGTGCTACAGAACCTCTCAATATTGCCCCAACTGCAAGGCTTGCCTCGGCAGTTTCTAAGACGCTTGCCTTAGTTGTTTCTGTAAACAACTCAACTTATATACTTATATTTTTATATATACATACATATATATGCACATACATATACACCACAAAATGTATACATTTACAGACATTTGCAGATTCCACATACACATACATATGTATAAATAAGACTTTTTCCATATTTTACTCAGTCAGCAATAAAAAACAAGGAGAATTTGGAAAACATTTGTATCTACTTAAAATACTTATTCATGCTGAAGCAAAGGAGAAAAATTATTATGAAAAATAAATATTAATATATATATTTCTTTTGTACTTGAAGTACATACAAAGACACACACCAATTGAAATGTTTGATTTCAACAAATTGTTATTGTTTATATGTTTAGATAGTTTAAATTTGCAACCATATTGTGTTGTTTTTCGAAATTTCCATGAAGGTTAAAATTTGTTATTTATAGCTGTTAATAGTGTTTATATATAATTGTTGTACTTATAAATGATTAGTCAGACTAAGTGCCTATAAAACCCTTAAAAATTTTGCCATTTAGTTAATTTCAAGTATTCTAAAATGTTTTAGTGTCGTCTCAAATCATCTGTTAAGCGTTATTTTCAGTTTGTTATTCTCCCTTTCCAAAAGTTTACTCTTGGATACATTAGATGAACGTAAAATTTTATTGCCATAATAGAAATATTACACGTATGAATTAATTTCACGCCATTCTCTACACACACACATACATACTTATGTACATATGCACCTAAATAAATACATACATACATTCCACATTTTGTCTATGAAAAAGAATATATTTTTTTCTCTTTGCTTGTTTGTTTATTGAATAAAATGAAAATGATTGTTTTCAATAACTGGCCCTTTATCAATTTGTAAACAAAATTTTTACGATCTCTAACTAATTTTTTGAAGCTTCTGGTTTCAGCTTATCTCTGTGATTCCCCTTGTTCGGTTTCGTGTTGGCAACATGTTGCGCTCGAAAATGTTGCTGGGTTGCCAAACATGTTGACTGCTAAGAATTCTGTCGCTCAACTTCGACTTGTTGTCGACGGGTTGGCGCACGAGAATTTTAAATAACTTTCGCTTGTCCAGATAGCAACAAGTACACAAAAGTGCTACTTAAAATCGAATAACTTATTAAAGTGATCAAAAAATTAATTAAGGTGTGTGATAAATGATGCTCAACATAATTTTATTTTTAAATAATTAACAGTAAAGTGGTTAAATGGAAGGAAAATATATTTTTTGTTTAATTTTCCTAACATAATGTGGTCGGGTTTGTATTTTATCAGACAATAATTATGTGGCAGGACAAATAACGAAGAGGCACGCGTTCAAGTAAAGGTCGTAACCACACCCTGAGGCAGTCTATAATGATAATTGGAGACATTTGTATATATGTACATACCGAGTATAAATAGAATTATGCCCATAAGAATAAATTTCGCCAAATAGCAAAGAGTAGAGTATAACAAATTGAAGTAGAAGCAGGTGACGTTATCAACCCCAAAAAAAATTCTCTTTTTTTGTGTGTGGCATGTGGCATGTGGCTATGATGACATCATAAGTTTGCCGCTTAGAGTAAATAAAGTGAAAAATAAAACAAGAGCAAACAATTATCTGAATGGAAACATCAAGTTATTGCAGTTATAATTGACGGTTTTGTGTTGTGACATTCGAGTTAATGTCGTGTTCATGGACACGCAAAGCCAATCTAATGCAAGGTCATTCCAAAATGCAGTAGATTAATCAAAGCATTCGTTGTTTGGGATTTTTTTACTTGCAGATTTTATCAAGATGTCAACTCAAGCGGTTGGTCCCGAACCCGTCAATGTGGTCTGTCCCAGTTGCCATCAGCAGGTGGTGACCCGAACGGAACCCAAAGCCACCACAAAAACCCATTTGATTGCACTCATTATGTGTCTGACCTGGTAAGGAATAATTTGATTCTTAGAAATGGTCAAAGAAAATACATTTTGTTTGTTGTTTTCCATTAATAGCCTTTGGCCATGTGCCTGCTGCCTCTATTGTACCCAATGTGCAAGGAATACGGAACATTTTTGCCCCTCTTGTAATGCCTTTGTCGGCACCTATGAACGTTAAGAGGATCGAGCAAAGGATAAGACTTTTCCCCCAAACTGTTGGCTAGCAGTTCGTCATGAAATGTCACTAATTTACCTAATTTGCCTTTAATCTTATGCAATCTTTTGATATTAATGCAAAAAATTTGTTCACCAAGATTTTAATAAAATACAAAAACTTTCAATATAATTAGCTTCTAATTTGAAAGCATCCTAATAGCTTGACATTAATCCAAGTCCAGGACAAATGATACGTGGCCCTTGTAGAAGGACCTATAAAAACCCATGATTCTCGTATTGGTTAGTTTACTGTCAGTAAAATTGTTAAAATGGAAAAGTCTTGCTACTCCTTGGCTCCCATGGCTCCCATGGGTACTCCAACGGCTCAACCGCCTGTTGTGGTTATTAACTCTAATGGTAAGTGGAGTGCTCAGCCATTTTCAGTCAAGTTCATCACTCTCCTGTCTCTCAGATACTCTGCTGGGTCCTGTGCCCCAGCGTATGCAGTGCAAGTATTGCCAAATGATCATGGAGACGTCTATTAAGAAACGTGTCACTCGATACACTCATTTCTTTGCTTTGGCATTTTGTCTAACCGGGTAAGACAGCGCCCCAGAGTAAATCAATTTGTCTTATCAATTTTGTCACCTTTATTTTACAGGTTACTTTGCCTAGTTCCATTGCCCTACTGCCTGAAGAGTTGTCAAAGTTTGGATCATTATTGCACTAGCTGCAATCAATTTCTTGGAAAGGCGGCCAACTAAATAAATAGCCATAAAGCTCTCAAAGATTAAATAAGAAAATAAAAAAAAAAAGTACCTTATTTAATGATTCATTGCCATTATAAAATATTCTTCGAATAAACAATTGGCACATTATAAATAAACAAAAAAAATCACAAAGCATTGACTACGCCCTTTTCTTGTCAACATTTGAAATGTTTGTTTGCAATTTTTTCTAAGCAAAAATTCTATTGAAAGTGAAATCAAGTAGGACTAAAGATATGCTGTACATATACATATATCCAAACAGCCACAAACACAAAAATTCCAAACACACATACATATACACACACACGGACAGCTGGATAATTGAAATGTTTCTAAACAATTACTAAAAGCAAGTACAATTTTTATCCCCAGTCTTGTGTAGTTTGCCGTACGCTGCGGTCACTCAGAGCGGAAAGAAACACAGAAAATAATTCGCAATCATTTTCAACTCTTTTGGGTGAAATGTCATCAAAAAATAATGTCTATCCACCATTGGATAATCAGCGACAAATGGGCGACGCCCCGCCTCAATATGGCGACATAGCGTCGGCTACGGCACCCACAATGATACCGATGGAGGGACCACCCCCCACCCAAAATACTAATCATCCTATACATTTGCAGCCCTCTGTGATAGTGGGCCAACAGCCACCTGTTTATATAGTTCAAAGTGAGTTGTTATATGCTTAAGATGATGCCCAATCACTAGGAAATGTGAGCAAATAAAGGAAAGGGTCCTCAGTTTATCAAAAAATCATTAGGGTCAAGGTTTTTCCTAGACGTCTGCTAAAATTTTAGCAACTCTTTCTGCCTGTGATGTAATACTTTCTGGTGTCAAAAAGGGGTTGGAATAAAGTTACAATAGAATATAGTTTACGATTCCCTTCTGTAATTGTTGTCTCTTAAATAGTAGTAGACTCTCTTTAGCCCCAACCAGTGAGTTTATGAAGTTGTCCTGCCCTATCTTTACCTGACTACGCCCTACAAAAAGGAGTCGTGACATTTGTCATTTTGGTGATACTGACCAAATTCTGAAATTATACAATTTTCTTAGACAAAATTTTTAAATATTTTTATCGGTTAGAGTGACCAAATACATATATTTTCCAGATGCTTCTATGCCTGGAAAGGGGGAAAAACCCAATATATGTACATATATACTTTGAATCTGTTGCTAGGATTAAACGATATACATATTAACGAATTTTGAAGGGTCAGTATAGTATAGTTGGAGACTTTGTAGTTAAGAGATTTGAGTGGGCCGTTTTCAAAAAATAATATTGACAGTTCTTTCGAAAAGTTTCTTAAATCTAAATACAGTTGGACCCCGTTTTTCGGGCTCCCATTACCCGTAAACTCTATTATCCGGGATGAAGTTGAGTTTCTTCTATTGTCACTGATGTCACCGTAATTACCTCTTATATCCGTGATTTTAAGCGAAAATTTGTTTCTAAAATAATACGACGAATTCGGGGCTTCCCCGTTTTAGTTGGCAATCAATAATAAACACGCGTGTATGTATGTATGTATGTGTGTATGTACATATTTTTATTGTCATTGTGTGTGACTTAAAGATATGTATGTATGTATGCACTTATGAAATTTGAAGAACGAAATACGTGAAAATTTTACCAATTTTTCGATTTCCCGTGATGGCTCTGGTCCCGACCGTCCCGGATAATCGTGGTCCAACTGCAATATCAGGTCTAAATTCCTTCTTAAATTCCTCCTTTTAATTCCTACTTAAGATTTCTATATGTTTTATTGAAAAAAATATACTATTGGGAATATGGTCAGTAAAATAAATTTTTGATCTAATCTAATCTAATAAAGTATATATGTATATATTCTTGATCAGCATGAGAAGCTGAGTTGATATAGCCATGTCCGTCTGTCCGTCCGTCCGTCCGTCTGTGCGAATGCGTTTTACTCAGCCGTCTTAAGAGCTATCGGGCTGAAATTTTTTGTCGGGGTTTTTTATTACCCGGGAAAAATAAAGTATTAAAACCATCAGGATCGGACCACTATATCATTTAGCTCTAGAAGAACTAGAAGAAACATTTTCATAAAAATTGGAGTATGCTATGAAATTTACGTATGTGATAATATTGGATATAAAACCCCAGATCCCAAAATTTGAATGTGATCGGATAAATATAACACAAGTTACAGTCAATATAATAATCGCCTCTGCTCCCAGCTCTGCCGGCAGCGCTGCTTGCTGTCTACTACGTCTTTTGTCATAAACAGAGTACATGCATACACACACAGACGCAACGCTACATGAACTGTATGTGTATGCGTGCGTTGCTTTGCTTTGGGAATCAGGGAATAAGAAGAACAAATTGTAGTATAAAGAGTAAAAATGTTTTGTTTGTATATTGATGAATTGAGTTGCAAACAAACAAACATAGCCGATGTTAGCTTCTTGCATATTTTTTAACATTAATTTTAATAATATCTGATGATATCATTCCACTTTTGTGCAGATGAAGTGCCAGTCGTCAACCACTTGGGAAGTGTTCCCACCATGGTTACTTGCCCCTCATGTCATGCCCGTCAAGTGTCGAATGTGAAATATGACGCCAGCACCAAGACGCATTTGTTTGCTCTTGGAATTTGTCTGGTTGGGTAAGTCCAAAATTATTCATTTTTTTTAACTTTTATTATATAATGTTGATGTTTTTCAGTGGCTGTTGCTGTGCCTGTATTCCGTATTGTGTCGATTCCTGCCAGAGTGCCCAACATTCCTGCAGCAGCTGTGGCGCCTATTTGGGTTCCTATCAGAATTAAACAACAACAATTATCTCTGTAAATGTTTTTTAAATTGTCAAAATATTTTTTATGCACATAATTGAGTTTATCACAAAATATATAAATAAAGCTCTTCATTCTTTAATATACAATAATTGGGTACCAAAAAAATAAGTTAACTTTTTCAGACTTTTTTTTAGTCTGTTGGGATACTAGTTTTTCAGCTATGTCGTTAAAAGATGAACTAGAAATCAGTGCGCTTGGTTAACTTTATCCTAAGAAACGAATTATATTTAATAATAAAAGATTTGTTTTCGAAATTTATTGCAATTTTTATTTATTTTTCACAAATCCACAATCAGATGGGAAACTTTGTTGTGTCTGTTACCTATGTAGATTTTGATGATTTTAATATGTATACCATTAATTTCTAAATAAATTGGTTGAGGCATGGAAAGAAACTGTAACGGTTTGATTAGACAGGTTAATTTGATATCTACATAGATAGTCGGGAACTCTTTAGTAATTATACAAGATGAGGATTTCAGAGTTCAGCAAAACAAAGTTTTTTGCAATTCACCGATTTTTTCTTCAATTATATTTTGGCCCATTTCTAACCTTTTTGAAAAGTTGTAACTCTTTCAACTTTAATACTAATAAAAAATTTAACAACATTTTTGCGAAGATTTGCCATTGTTATAGTTCGATGTTTTTCAAATTAAAAGACCACATCTTCAAACAAAAAGTAAAGCCATGAATTTAATAAATTTTTAAGAAATTGACAGTGTTACAGGTTTGAAAAGTTAGTGTTTTGACAATTTTTAAGTATTTTTTAAAGTAATTCTCTATTCCAGACTCAATTTTGAATAATTTCCAATTGATTTCCAAAAGATGCCATTCTCTCTGACCAAATTCTGCCAGAAAAATAAGAAATAAGTTCTAAAGATTTGGTGTTGCATTCTAAAAGGTTTATACCAGCATTTTATAAAAAGAATTCCAAAAGCAATTGGCAACAATTAAAAAATTTCCTATTTAAAACTTGACCCAGTTTAGAGTTTTTATATTTATCTGGTTAGATTACGACCTATTGAAATTTAAATCGAACTTAGCTTTTTGTTTTTATCTATTATTTTACTTATAATTTTTGTTTTAAGGAAGTCTTAATTTATGCTCATTATCTATATTTTCCTACCAAAAAAATCAAATCAAAAAATCAATCAACCATAAATTTTATATGAATCTTACTTAAGAAGATGCAAAATTTAGACTTTGAAAAGTAAAAGTTAGAAATATTGAAAGATCTTTAAAGTTCTTTCCCTCTTAATAGAGTCATATAAACTTAATGGCGACTAGTCCAAGATTGACTCATTTATTTTTTTGTTACTTATCAAGAATTTAGGAATTATAAGAGAAAAATATAGAAGAACGTTTAGTCACAGATAACACTTAGAACCCATTTCTGTTGCGGTCAAAGTCGCAATGGATTATTTTTCAAATTTTGACTCATTTGCTTGAGTTACTAACTCTAGTTTTTATTTACATTAGGATTAGAAGGGATTTTAATAAGTCATCATTGCCGTTAAAGTCCCAGTGGATTGCTTGTCGTAGTTTAATTTTAATTTATCGCCTAAAACCTTGGTTTAAGAACTTTAAGATAAGAAACAAAAACTACAAAATCACCGAAAAATTAAAGTAGTTATACTTAATTTCTTTCTTCTATATCAGCATCCTATTTTAGTATATATCAGCATCCTATATAGTATATATATAGTTCCATAATGATTCACAATTTCATTAATTTAAATCTATATATATAAAAATGAAACCCGTTTCCTTGGTCACGGCATCACTAATTTATTTTTTGTTGTATTTGTTATTATTAGGAGAAGGTTCTTACGGAAAAAATATTAAGACACTGTGACACGAGCGCGAATGAAATGGGTTTTATAACGGCTTTCCGTGTATCGACCGCATTAGGAAATTCGTTCATTCCTGTTTTAGTTATAATCGAAAAGTTACTAACGAAAAATGACAAGAAAACGCAAAGGGGCTAATTTGAGCCGCAGTACAAGTAATGCTCGGTACTTGCAAAATAGCAGATACGAAAGAACAGAAGTACAAATCCAGCAACAAAATACTGATGCACGTGTCAGAATGGTGCAATTGCATCAAGAAGAGCCAGAAGATACACGAGCTGAATTCGTCAATGAAGTCATAAGATAGAACAACAACAATCACGCCGTTTCACAGTCAATAGAGGAAGAACAAATGACCAACAACGACAACAGGTACATCGAGCATTTATATCTGATTTATTCCTGCGTCTAGCCTTCCAGTATGATCCCGATATTGAATATTATGCTCATTCCAAAAGTGCTATGGACAAGGAATGTCCGCATTGTCATGCTCTGAAATTCAAAAATGAGCCAGCTGGGAGGTGTTGCACGTCCGGAAAAGTACAACTACCTGAAATTGAAACACCACCTGAACCATTGAAGGGCTTACTTATCGGCATGGATCCAGATTCTAACGTGTTCCAGAAGTCAATTCGAAGATCCAATTCATGCTTTCAAATGACGTCGTTAGGAGCAACAGAAATAGTTCGAAATACTAATACAAATGGTCAACAATTCAATTCTACATTCAAAATCAGAGGCCAAGTTTATCATAAAATGGGCTCACTGCTGCCAATGCCGAACGAACTACGTAAATTCTTACAAAGAAAGAGATTGATATTGTTTTAAGGAATAAATTATAATAATTTAAAAATAATGTTTTGCCTAGCTATTTTTTGTCTACACTAGAAATTATTAGAAAATTATTTATATGGAAAAACAACGTTTGCCGGGTTTTCTAGTTACACTCATGATGAAAATAATACATAAGTACACCCCTAAAAATTGAACTTTTTGGACTTTAGGTTAGCACAACTTTTTTTCTACTGTATTGATCATCAAAATTTAAATGCACCTTTCTTTATTGAACATTTGTTTATAAAAATACATTAATTTGGTAAAGAAAAATAAATTTATTTAAAAATTAACAAAAAACATGAAATTGCAGAATTTCGTGATTGATGAAAATAATAGGTACACTTCAATTGACTAAGTTATATTTAATTTTTTTTTTTTCAAATCATTAAACATTTATTTTTGGTTCTTTATTTGATTAATATCCAATGTATCCACCCTTATTTTACCATTACTTTGTCCATCCGGTTGGGGATATTCTTAATCAAAGCTTGGCAGGACTCTATCGAAATCTTCTTTGACGCACTGCCTCAATTGTTGATTATTGGCACTTTTTTCAGTTCCCGCCTGATTCTATAGCTAACCCCACAAGTTATCGATAAGATTCAGATCAGGAGACTCACTGGGCTAAGCGAGAGTGTCCACTTTATTGACCTCTAACCAAGTTTTAAAAATTTTTGAGTTGCGTTTTATCCTGTTGATAACCCTAGCGTAGGGGCATGTTTTCCTCTTTATATGGTAGCATAAGATTTGCCAGGACATCCCTGTAGTCAGCTGCTCCCATTATGCCAGATTTTAGGAAAAATGGACAAACAACCCCACCCTATAATATTTTTAACGCCATGCTCCTGTATGCATCCACTTATGTATAAGTTTCCTGTGATTAACAAGAATCGGAACAAAGATAGGAAAGAAGAATCATCATTTTGAAACACTTACTGCCTATTCATATAATAGTCAATTCAAGCCAGATCTAGACTAGACTGGACTATGCGAAGGAGAACCAAACCGCTCCAAAAGGCATCCTTATAGAAAATGGAGCAAGTCGTTGAAGAACTCTCCTCTAGAAGTCTAATACATGTCTTAGCCCTATGGCCAGTGGCGGATCGTGCGCTCGATTTTGGGAGGGGAAATCGAAGTCAAAAATTTGTTTGACCACGTAAAATTTCATAACCAAACTCTGATTGTCTATCCGACTCGGAGTTTTGGGGGGGGAAATTTCCCCTTTTTCACCCCCCGTAGATCCGCTACTGCCTATGGCTAAACTATCACTCTTTGATAGTTTCCGGAAAACTTTATTATCTCTGCCGATAAAAGATCGCTAGCATCTCACTTGAACAGAAGGTAAAAAGCTCAAGATTGAAGCTTTTTTGAATTTCCCTCTCGAAACACGGAAAGCTGTGCTCATTTGACAGTTGTCTTTGGTAATGCAGTACAATCAGTCATCTCCGATAGGGGGATATATACACGGACAGCAGCCGCCAAGCTATGCCCAGGCCACAAATCCGCAACAAGCCTATCCAGTTGTTCCACCTGTGGTGATCATTCAACGTAAATAAAGTGGCTGATATCAATGGATTGCGATAAACTCCACTTCCACTCGTTTTCTTTTTAGATCACACTGTCACACCTGTGGGTCCCGATGCCAGCTTCATCACCTGTCCCCATTGCCATGTACAGAAATTGACGCGTGTGGAATATGCGCCCAGTGGAAAGACCCATTGCATGGCTGCCCTACTCTGTATGATGGGGTAAGAGAATATTTCTCGTCGGAAATGATCTTGGCTTTATCTTATCTAATATAATTACAAACATATGATTCATACGCCCACAGACTCTGGTGTTTTGCCTGTTTGCCATATTGTGTGACTAGTTGTATGAATGCTCAACATTATTGCGGCAATTGCAATAAATTTGTGGGAGTCTATAGCGGGGATTAGTTTAAGAGCGATCAATAAACAAAAACCAAAACAGACAATTGTCAAAGTTGTATTAACATTTTTGCTTTGGGTGTGAAACGTTTCCACCACGATTTGGCCTTAAATGATAAGAAGTCCACAACGAACCGAACGCACTGAAACAAACTCAACTGATATGAGAGTGTGAGTAAAGCCAACATTATTGTGTTTTTATATCAGCACAAGGGAAGAGTCACGCCCAATAGTTGGTAGAAGGAAAAAAAAAACGAAAATGGACAAAGTTTATCCTTCTGTGCCCTTGGAGGCTCCCATAGCAGCCACAGCAGGAACAAGTCAAGAGCAAGAACATCTATTGACCACAAGAGCACCACCGAGTTATGATCAGGCAACAGCGACGCCAGCAACAACCACAGGGCCAGCTCCAACAGCAACACCATTACCAACAACAACCACACAACATCACACTGTGGTGGTGGTGCCAGCTGGCTCCACCTATGGACCCGAACCCATGGATGTACAGTGTCCCTATTGTCATAATTATGCACGAACTCGTGTCTCCTATCGTCCCAATTCGAGAACTCATCTAATTGCTTTGATTCTGTGTCTGTTTCAGTAAGTAAAAGTGTTGACAATTTCCAATAGTGACTAAGTTAATCACACCCCCCCCCACTCCCTCCCCCTCGCATTTGCTTCTTTTTAGATTATATTGCTGTGTTTGTTTGCCATATTGCATCTCGAGTTGCATGAACACGAATCATTATTGCGGCATGTGCGATCATTATTTGGGCAGTTATGTGCGCAATTGAATGGAGTTTACAGTGTTAACTGACTAAGTGCCACAACTAAGTATTGATAATGTGATGGACAAAACCATTTTTTCTTATTTAAAAACAAACAAACCTATAAAATAAGAAACATTGAACAAATTCTTCTTAAAATTAACAGTCTCTCTCTCTCTGGAAGTGACTGAAATTGTTCTTAAACAAGTCACACTGTAAATAAAGACAACTAAAAATATTAAATCTTTTCAAGTTTTTTTAAGTGCTAATTAGCCCAAAAATAGCAAATATTACTCAACAAAAAGTTGTGAGTGTTGCTTTCACTTAGTTTGTTTTGTATCTACTGTAAATTGTCTCCTCATAAGCTAGAGATAAGGCCAAAATCAACAATGATAAGCGTTTTGGGTAAACCTTGGATAATAAATAAGATAAACCAAGAAAAAAACAGAGTCAAGTGAAATGGGACGCATTATCTTTACCCTTCCGGTTTGGCCAGAATACAGATTCTGTCAAATACTTTTAAAGAAAGTTATCAAAGTTAGCCACAATTAAGTTTGGAAAGTTTTTTGGCTAATCTCTTTGGGTTTTTCTATATATAAATGTTGGACTAGGGACCTAATAAAAAATTATATATGCAATCTGGATTTAGAAGTTAAATATGAGACTACTGATAGATGTGAATAGAAAGTCGTAATAAAGAAGATTTTCGCTTGGGATCTTTTGTGAAAGCGAAAAGATTGTTAAATTCTTGTACATTTTTTTAAGTCTTAATCTTAACATTAATAAAATTTTTATTTTCATTGATCAATTAATTATTTGAAATAAACATAATTTTTTAACTTAAAAAATCCACTTTGATACACTTGAAATCTCTGATCTTTTAAAGTTGAACAAAAATTGCATCATATAGTTAGAGTATATAAAAAATTGCATTATAAATTTAAAGTATATAAAAATAAATAGTCCTAAAACAACAAAATTCTTAAGTACATGGCTATTAATTACAAAAGATTAAGATCTTTAAGATAATTAACTCTAAATAAATGTTTTTAATTGAATATACGACGGAAAAAATACGTTTTAAACATTTTTTAAAATAAGACGTTTTATTAACAATTTTTATAGATATTCAAAAAATTTCCCAATTTTGCTTACTTAATTAGTTTTATATTTCGAGCGATTTAATAGTTGTTTAAAATTTAAGAATTTGAACTATACATATAAACAAAGTAATAAATAAGTAATATTAACACATAAAAAGTAATTGTCTCTCAAATAAATATATATTAAATATATGTCAGTTAAATATATGTTTAACAACTATTGAAAAGTGTTAAACCCATGGATATTAAAAAAAAATAGTTTCTTTTTTCTTTATGTTAATATTTTATTTGTGTTGTCTCAGCTTCAAACAGCTTTTACAACGAATTTTAGCTTGAAGAACAAAAAAAATAGTAATAATAAAATAAACTTATTGAATTCGAAATTCAAAGTTGGTTTTCAAAAAATCAATATACCCATTTAAGTTAGGTCAAAAATCTCTGTAAACA
Organism: Drosophila willistoni; assembly: GCF_018902025.1. Taxonomy (NCBI): domain Eukaryota; kingdom Metazoa; phylum Arthropoda; class Insecta; order Diptera; family Drosophilidae; genus Drosophila; species Drosophila willistoni. The sequence goes on from NW_025814048.1 coordinate 5,281,833, forward strand.
ACAAAAAGATACAAACGTATGTATATACATTTTAGAAACTTATTTTCTGCGTTTTGCAATTGCCAAAAAGATTGCTCAACTGCACAAAAAAAGCTTTTAAGCTTAGCCACATTTTACTCTCGCTCTCAGCGATCTTAGCCAAAATCAAAAAAAAACAAAAAAACCAAAACAAAAAACTTGAATTCAGTTTATAGCCAGTTGTGAAGCGAAAACCAAGCGGAAGAGACGAAACGAAACGGAACGAGCAAAAGTGACGAGGCAAGCTTAAACCTAAAATTGTTAAAGCAAACAAAAGAGAAACAACAACAACAAATAGATAGGAACAACAACAACAATTACTAGTAAATTAAAAGAACCTGAATCACAGAGAGATTTGAAGCCGAACTTCGTACTTGGCATTTTAGATACATCACACAATGGATCAGAAAAGGGCCATGTTGTATCCGCAAGTGGATAATGCCACAGCACCGTCAGCGCCATTGCCAACGCCATCCGTAATGGTGGAGGCGCCACCGTCATACGATGTGGCAATAGCCGTTCCACCAATAATAGTTCAACCCCAACCACAGCAACTACCACTGCACCCACTGCAACTACCTCAGCAACAGCAACAACAACAACAACAACAACTTGAGCCAACAGTGGTACATACAGGTAAATCTAGTTATAGTTTTTAATGGAAACATCTAGTAATAACTTTCTTGCATTATGAAGGACCTTTAAATTTGGGACCCAATCGGTGTAGAGTGCTGTGTCCTGCCTGTGGAGTCGAAAAGACCACCCGAATGACTTATACAGCCAATTCTCGTACACATTTTAGTGCTGGTTTGCTTTGTCTAATTGGGTAAGTCCATCCCCCCTCACTTTAGTACCAAACGTTACCATAAAAACTCTTTTTTATTTAACTTTAGCTGGTGCTGCTGTGCTTGTTTTGTTCCCTATTGCATGAAAAGCTGTCGCACAGGCAATCATTATTGTCGCAAATGCAATACTTTTTTAGGCTCCTACAATCCTCAGGGAGTGAAGTGAAATTGCGAAGATCTCTGATCTCTGTTTAGCTTTTGATAAGATACGCAATCTTTTATATAGATATGTAGTTGTTGTAATTGTGGCCTTGGGCCAGCGTAGGTGGCAGCATCATCATTATAACTAATTAATAAAGCTTTATTTATATACTAAAAAGTAAGAGTTTGAATTTCTGCGCCATTCTTGCTAACCGAGTGGCAACGCCAATTCGCCAAGTACGGCAATGTTAATTAACAGTGGCTCAACGTGAGCTAGCAGACTCAAACGGCGTTACGAGGCTCAAATTGTGTCAACACACGCAAAATGAGTTAACAGAACTCACACAATTTATTTTAGCCCAACACAAAAAAAAAAGAAAATAAAAAAAATAAGAAAGAGTGCAAATTGCCTTTCACCACACAAACAGAGAATCAAATTATGGATAAGAAATCCTCGCCCGTGCGACGACAAAAGCGCCAAGCCAAGGTAATTGAGGAGAACTTCTGGGATTGCAGCGTCTGCACCTACAGGAACTCAGCGGAGGCTTTCAAGTGTCGAATGTGTGACGTCAGAAAAGGTAAGCAGGCCACAAGATAGACGAGTTTCTATGCGTGGAAACGAAAAGAGAAACTTTTGTGGACCCCGACCATACCCAACCATTGTGCACTACCTTCATTGCAGGAACCTCAACACGCAAGCCACGCCTCAATTCGGCGCTAGTCGCCCAACAGGCGGCCACACTGCCAGGAGCCAGCGGTACAATGCCCAATGGTAAATCCTCCAGCTCCAGTTCGCGTCATGGGAGCGGTCACGATAGACAGCGTCACAAGCGTTATCCTGCCCGATTGAAGAACGTTGATCGATCAACGGCACAAACGCGAGAAGTTACCGTCAATTCGGTAACTGTTTTCATAACAGAATACAAGGCCAAGCCAGTGAGCAGCAGGCGGGAATCAAGCGAGCAGAGCTTCAGTGAGAGTAATGATAGTCGGAGTTAAGCTAGCCACTCGCCACTTACACCTCGTTACTCGCTAAATATATTTTGATATTCCCTCCCCCCCCCCCCCCCATCGTCCCCCTCACTATAATTCCCTTTTTCCCCTCTCTCTATCCTTAAAAATTGTAAATTTTAATGCTAGGCCTCAACAACAAAACACACACGAAAAATCAGCAAAATTGTAAATTGGGTATAATCCTTTTCTAATATTTGGATTACCTTTAAGTTTATTATTATTCTTTTTTTTTTTGGATTTCTTGTTCGATTAAGTATTAGGCGATATTCCGCTGCTCCCCGCCCCATTCTAAGTGACTTCCACACAAAAAAAAATGAGATGACAAAAAGAAAGTCCGCGCAAAATGCATTTAAGTGAAGTTCCAACCAACACACCAACACACACACACATATAAATGTGCTACCCTGTATATAATTAGTATATATATTTAATTATATCTCCCTAATTTATTTAATTATTATCCTGCATGTATAAAAAATGCAGATAATCTATATATATGAACAGATATATATCTCCACAATTGATTTTTAAGTGTCAAATTGAAATATAATTTTATTAAGTCTTAAGCCAATCTCAAATTTATAATTTAAATAATTCGCGCCAATCCCCCCGCTCCCACCCCTCCCTAGACAAAATGCCAATTGGACAACGAAATGAGCATGAAGTATAGACAATTTGTTTGATTATAATTTGCTGTCATCATGTATATTTGTTTAATAATATATCTCATTTATAATGTTTTTTTACTAATTATTATTTTTTTTTATTTTTCTGTATACAAGACTGATTAATAGTTATCAAAATACACAAATTCAACCAATAATATAGAAAATATTTTGGTTTATGCTTAGAGAAATAAAATGATTGAGAGAATTCTCCAAACATTCTCTCCATCCGTCTCTCTTCCGATAGTTCAGCAAAAAAAACATTACACAATAACATTTACCAATAGCTAAACAATTTTTTGTACTTACCTTACATAAACAATAATAATTAGCAATTTTTGATATGAATCAATTATATTTGAAGAATTATGAGAACTTTAGATGTGCTTAAACAAATGAATATATTTGTATTTTGAGATAAATTCCAACAAACACCAAACAATTTGATGACTCGAATAGAAGAAAATCGAAAAAATAAAAACAAACAATCACCGCAATAGATGAATGAATCTCGTTTTCATTCAAAAAAATATGATAAAACTGCCGACTGAGTAAATATATACACGTATGTATATATACAATATAGTCAAAATATATTATATATATAAAGATACTTCCAACAAGAACAAACATTTTCAAGCTTGTATTAAACATTTAAATTCATAGTTTATGTAATAACAAATGAATGGCTAGCTGGGCTTAAGCATAAATCAATGTTAGCTAAAACAACAACAAAACGAATTAAAGGGCACACAAAAACAACAAAAACAAACAAACACAGACACACATAAAAAACGTGAATTAAAAAAAAGAAGAAAAAAAATTGTAAAGCATAAACATAAAAGTTTTAAAGGCATTATTATAATGATAGCAAACAAGAAAGAAAAGAAAAACAAACAAAAAAAAAAAAATGAAATGAAAAAAAGCAAACACACAATTAAATAAATTTTTGAAAAATCCAACAACATTTTTGTAGCCCTTTTTTAAAAGCTTTAAAGTGTTTTTAGCAGATGAGTTGAAGTTTGCAAACAATTTTATGTTTTTTCTTCTAGAGATTAGATCAAATTTGATGTTACATATTTTTAGGGAAAAGGAAAAAAATGGAAAATACTTGTAGAGGCTTAATTTTCTCTCCTGATTGCAAAAAAAAAAATACTTTAATGAAAGACTTGGATTGAAATTTGGTTTATCTGATTACCTTCAAATTTTTAAATTTTACATATATTTTCCCATCTCAAGCAGGTAAGTACATTTTTAAATAAAAATCAGTCTTTAGGTAGATTAAATGTAATGTTGCTTTACACTTTTGTTAATAATCCAAGAGGCTAAAGTTATTTATTAGGTACTTAACAGATCAGTGGCGGACCTAGGAATTATATTTTGAAGGGGTTCAATCATAAAATTGAGTGATTTTTGATGTTTTGAGGATTTAAAGACTGATTAGTTGCACTGAAGAAAGCAGAAAACTGTTTGCAATATATCTGAAATTTACAGCAAATCGCAATAAGGTGAGCAGAGTTTCCGTATACCTAATTTAAGAATTAGCAAGTGCTACCATCAGCTGATTTGGCTAAAGAACTCCAGAACTTCAATAGCTAAATGATGGTTGGAGAGTTACAACTAAGTCAACGAAAAAAGCTTTGGCAAGCTTACAATTTACTTTTTGGGGATGTCCAGATTAGAGGTGGACAGGGGCGCAATTTTGCACCCAACCCGACCCAGCCCATGGGCCGAAGAGCAAAATTTTACCCGCACCCGAAAGATAACAAAATTTTGCAAACCAAAACCAACCCGGACGCCCGAAATATTTTTTAAAAAAATTTTACAGAAAAATAACATTTTTGATGCTTCTGCGAAACAGAACTTACATTAAATATATTTACTAAGTAATAGTGGAATGAAAAAATAGATTTTCTGCAAAGCAGCACCAAAATTACGGATTTTTACCCAAATTTCCATTTTTAAACCCAACCAGAAATTAGATTTTCCAGCTCATACCCACGGGTACCCAACAAAAACTCAGCCCATGCCCACCTCTAGTCCAGACCATCTTGGAATGCTTTTTTCGATCCATATATGTGACAAATACCGTCATTTATGCCACTTTATTTGGCTAAAAATTTGTTTTCTTTATTGAAATTGGGGCTAAACAATGGAAATATTAGTTAAATTCCGGTCAAATCCTGTGGGAAAATCACAAGTGTTTCTAGGGTTTAATTTGTCAAACTTTATTTCAATCTCTTATGGATTTTTATTTAACGATTTCATTCATTTTTTGGAATGATTTTTAATATTTTTTAAAGTATCAGTAGGTAAAAACCAGGCATTACCATATTAGCATAGAAGTTTATCCCTTTTTAGATTAACTTGTAGATTTTGCATCCACCGGGAGTTGATCCAGAGGGTAGTGCTTCCTTTGCACCAAAAGTTGTTCATAAAGATATGATCTACTAATACTTGATATTCGAATTTATAACCGAAGTACTGGAAGACTTAGGAATATGTTTTTTCCGAAAAAATAACTAAAAGTTGGTCCAAAATTATCAATTTTTATGGTCTTTGTTTGGTATTATGCGACTTTTATTAAGGATTTGCTCTTTCCTTAAGTAGTTCTTGTTTTTTTAGACCTATGTCTTGTGTAAGTAATAAGTTTTCCCTTCATTTAAACTGCCAGAAGTCCAATGAAAGATTCTATCTATCTAAGATCTTCTTTTGGTTACTTAAAGATAACTTCTTAGACTATAAGACTTTACCTATTTATCTATGTCCTTTTCTTGTCTAGTTTAAGTAAGCTAATTTCAACACTGCCCTTTAAAAAAATCATAATCAGTCAAAAGAAAACATTATTTATACTATCAAATACCATAATCAAACTAGTCATTCCTTGTAATTATATGTGTTGAAGTTTAAGTTAAAACCCAATCGACATTTATATATCATTAGAATTAGCAGAATGTCTGTCAGCTAAAGCTAGACCTAAATTCTCGAATATAATGCTAAATCCACTTTAACCTTTTGCCCCCTCATCCCCCCATCCATTCACTTTTGAGGTTTTTGCTTTTCTTTTCTTTTTCTTTTTTTTTTAAATGTCATGCAAATCGCATTGAATCGCTTTAAATCTTAAAGTTGCCTGTTTTTTTTTTTTTGGTTTTTGTTTAAAGTGTCGGCTCAGAGGCAACTTGGGTGTCGCTTCTAAAGGATGCCAGGACATCCCCAATGCCAGCATGCTGTGCATATATATACATATATATGTGTTCGGTCGTTCCTGTTCCTGCTGCTGTTGCTGCCTCAATTTACAAAGACCAAACCGAAAAGGCCACCCACCCAACCAAATGCGACCCACGCGTTGCCTTTCTAACAGTATGTGTGTGCTTGTTCTTCTTCTACTAAGTGTGTGTGTGTGTGAGGCCTTAGCATAGAGTCTCAGTTTCGTTTCGGTTTCAGCCTTCTGTGTGTCTCTCTTATTTGGCCAAAGTCGAGTCTTTGGCTATGGCTACGCCTTTGGCAGCTGCCTCAACTTTTTCGCACAGCATCGCACGCTTCGCAAATAAATTACAAATTGTTTCGTTCCACCATTCGTTCCTCCGCGCCGCACTAGCTACTACTTACACACACACAAACACACACACACACACACTTGTTCCTCCCCACCTCATCCTTGCAGCCATCCTCCTTGTTCTTCTCATACTTCTCTTGCCTCCTTCTCTTTTAGATTCTCCAATTCGTTTCAACGTTCGAAATTTCTCGTTTCGTATTTTCTCTAAAATGTTAAAATTCTCCCTCAAACCGCCCCCCCTCCATCCCCTGGCAGGACCCAGAATTTGTGTTATCAGCGCCACACTCTGTGCGCTTATCTTCCCCAATGTACGTACGTAACGTTAGGTTTTCGTTTCGTTCCCCTAGTTCTCTGTTTCATTCGTTTTGTTCCTCGTCCTGCTGTCTCTCCTGCTGCCTTGCCTTCTTCTTATCCGTTTGTTTGTCCGTGCTTCCGCCTCGTCTGTGCGACCGTCCGCATATCCTGCCCTCCCCCTAAGCCCACACCTCATCCCGTTGTGCCTCTCTATCCCTGTGTCTATGTCCTTGTGTGTAGTTGGCTTTTGCGTAAAAAAATAAGAAAGAAAGAAAGAAAATTCGCAGCATTTGGAAAATGTTAAACTTTGCTTCTTCTTCGTTACTTGTTATTTTTTTCTTTTTTGACGCATACGTCGCGTTAGGTCCAAGAAGATCGTCAAAAAAACAACAAAAATGGCGTGAGAAGGACCCCCAACTACTGCGACTACTCAACTGGGGGGGATGGGGGTAGTTAAGGGCATGGTAATCCCTGCTCAAGTAACTTGAGCACTTTATGGCGCAACGAGCACGTGTGTGAGCCCCCGGACTGAGAGAGATAGTCGGAGACTGAGAGAGAGACTGAGTGGGGGCAATGGGGGAAACACTGATTTGCTCTTAAAGCTTAGCCCAGTTTAAAGTTGGATGCCACATTTTAGCCATTATCCCGTTTTAATTACATTAAAAAACTTTTTAAGTTGCTTGGGAGGGGCGGGGGTTTAGGGGAGAGTATCGGGAATGAGTCAAAGTTGAAGTCGAAGACGAAGTAAACTTATGTCACTTTGATCCACATTGAAAAAAAAGTTACTTTAAGCAACTCATGCGAGAAATGCCCGCACACAGCACAGCAGCAGCCAAGACAATAGGGCAACTACCCTCATTCCAGGCACACACACTACCCCCGCCCTGCCAGGACCAAAGTTAAAGCCCCTGCCTCATGTCATCCCCCTCCCCCCATCCCATTCCTGCTTGCTGCTCAGTGAGTCGCGTGTAATCAAGTTTAGTCTTTAAAATTGAAATTCCAGCATTAGGCAAGGAATGTGACAAACAAAATGAAAGGGTTGGGCTCACTTTGCCAGAAGGAGAAGCAGGAGCAGGCAAAAAAGGACTTACATTTGGATTTACGTAGCGAGCGATAGATAGATAGAGAGAGAGAGAGAGCGAGAGAGAGGGAGGGGGAGGAAATTTGCCTTCATTTTGCTTATCGGCTTTCAATGTGCCACAGCACGCATAAAAGAGATTCCAAAAATTCAAAGAGAGTTGGAAATTTTCTCGTGGAAAGGGGAGAAAAATTAAAATCGGTTACAGTTCATAAATCAATTAGAAAACAAGTTGGCTATCATGCCAAAAAGGTGAGGGGGGTAAAACGTATCCTGTCTGCCACTACAACAACTGCCCAAAGTATGACAAATGATGCTCTCTCTGTCTATCTCTCTCTTTCACTCTCTCACATCGCTCGTCATACATTTTAGTTAAATGAAACTTGAAATTAAATTTAAATTCCACAAATAATTCAATTTTAACAAGAAAAGGCATTAACTTTGATTGAGAAAGAACCAAGTTTAAACTATTTAAACTGTTTTGGTAAATCACAGAAACTTCTTGACAGACATTAAGATATTAATCTTAATCCTGGAGACAGAAATGTGTGGGAATATTGGTAAGACACTCTTTAGTTGGCCAAGGCAAGCTCATAAGTTATTTGTTTCACATTTTGTTAGTTTATGCGAATATTTAGGCTTAACTTTAAATTTGGTGTTCACCACGCCGGTAAGTATGCTATATTTACCAATGGGTTGTCTCTTGTTAGAGGAATCAATTGTTTTTTATGGGCAAATTATTTATCTGTCATAAAGTTATAAGAGATATATATAGATGTATTTATATAACGAATTGGGTTTAGTTTTTCTATTATTTTCCATGGTGCAAAAAGATAATCCACAATGTAAGCTTTAGTAGCATACTTATCTTACATAGTGTCTCACAACTCCCAAAAATTTATAAAGAAAGAGAAAAGAGAATGTTATCTTTGAAAACTTTAATCCTTCGGAAGGAGAGTAGATTATAAAATCCGAAATAGTTACATCAAATCATTTAACCTACTTAAAGATCCTGATCTCATCCTTTTTTCCTGGAATATTAAACCCATTGAGTCCCAACTGTTGTGACATAATATCCCGTTGCTTATTGCTAAAATTGTGATCTCTTTAAAGTTTAATAAAGAATACAAATGAATGGAATTTGATGTATGGTTATGTCCTAAAAGAGTTCATCAAAACATCTTTGACACAAACTAATAGACAGCTATGGCGAGTTCGAAAATATCTTTTATAGTTCATAGATTTCATAAACCAAAATTGATTTGATTCAAATTCATTCCATTCATGAATGTTTCACTTCTTTTCACAAAGAATAACCCTTAAGAGAAGTTTTAAAAACGAGATATTGTGTTCTTAGTTATTTTTAATAATGAATCCTAAAAATATGCAATAGTCATTGTTAATCAGTGTCTCAAAACTCCCAAAACAAGTATTAAACATTCAAATACTTAAAATTTTATTTAAAACGATTATATATTTCGAATAAATCAGTCAGAAAATTACTTTTTATAGCTTTGCAGTTTGGATAAATATTGTGTATGTTATTTTTAAGTCAATTTCTTAGTCAGTGGTGGATCTAAGGGTGGGAAATGGGTTAACTCTTGCACCCTAAGGTATGCAGCAGAGAAGCAGCCCAAGAATTCGCGTTTTGATACATATAAAGAGATTTTAAATCCTGTAATCTTGTGACTAAAACAAAAACTTTGAATTTCAAGCAAATTAAATAAATTCTTATCTCTTATTCTTCAAAGCCTAATGTTATTTATATTTTAAGACGCTTATTAACCTTTTTTTGGATTTTTTCCGAAAAGTTACAATGTTTACAATGTTCTTATTGTCGGCGTGGTCTTTTTTCAAGTGTGGCCGTATCTTGCTAAACTGAGAATACATTGAAATAATAAAAACTTAAAATAGATAAACATACATACATAGATATATCGAACTTGTTCGAGGCATCTTACTACCATTCTAATCAGCTACGACACCTGCAATTCTGTGAAAATAACTTGACTTTAGTAGAAGACTTCTTTGTAAATCAAGCTTATAGAACCCTCAAGATGTTTTTATAAAAAAATTTCTAAATATTATACTTTTTAAAAAAGTTTTCTTTAAGAGTTTGAAATTTAAAGTTTGAATACATATAATCCAATTTATAATTCGAATTTGTCTATTGTTAGTTGAACGAATTTTTGATGAATTTGTTATGGATATAGTTGGCATTAAATGTGAATGATTAGCCTTCGATTCGACCTTGATTTTCTGTTCTTGTTCATTTATTCTTTCTAATCACAAACATTGTCGTTAAACCTCTAGTATTATCTAGAGACTTGGACTAGTGTAAAGTAGGTACATGTTTTATATTATAAAACATACATATTACAATATTAATGTAACGCGAAATTTTGAGTTTTGTTTTTTGTTTGCTGTATTTTTAAACTTAGTATTAAATAAAACCTAAATGTGTTCACAGTTTTAGATAAACAATAAATCCCTCTTTAGTTTACCATTTTTAATATTTGAATTTGCACTTATTTTAGACTTTTTACAGGCGTTTGAAGTTGAAAAATAAAAACCGAATATTAATGTTACCCACTGTAAGTATGTATGTAAATGGGTTTTTGGGGGTTAGAAACTATATCTTAGGCAAATGATTACAAGTTTTATAGCAATATAAAAGCCACCAAATTACCTCAAAACTAAGACAACATATCTTATAAGTAGAATAGATTAGAGTATTAGAATAGCTTAGAGTATTAGATGGGGATATGTATGTTTGTATGGACTAGAATGAACAACTCATTCACTCACATTGAATCAACTGGATGGCTGAAATTCATCTCAATGTGATTACTTTGAACTTCGATTCCATTAAATTTAAAATTTAAACTTATGACAAAACTTTAATTTAAAACTATGTGTCGTTTTTCTCTTCCGCCCGTCTCCCTCCCTCTTGCTAACATCAGTAACCCGAGGCGACATTCCCATTGTCACCCACCCTCTCAGTTCTCTCTCTCTCTCACACACTGTCGCTCCCCTCTGTCCACGAAAAAAAAACAGCCCCCGCTGCTCCACAATGTTCGCCTTTCGCTTTTGGCCCAGGCTTCTGCCGTCAGCTTCATTGTATTTATTTCTCATGTTAAAATCAAATTCCCGCGTGTGCAATTTTTCATTTGGCCCAAACCCTGAGCCCGCCCAGAGCCAGAGACGAGAGACCAGAGCCCAGAGAGCAGGAGAGAGATAGAGATAGAGAGAGAGAGAGAACGAAGCAACTGAGAAAGGAAGTGGAAGTGGAAAAATGTGTTAAGGTGCGTGTGTGTGAGGGGGTTGGTTGGTTCATTGAGTGTGGGGGTTGGGTTTGCTTTTCGAGTTGGGGGTTGGGGGTGGCTCTTCCGGCGTGCTGTCTCTGACTCTGACTGACGACGCGTCAGGTGAAGTCAGCTTAAAGAAACGTAAGAACTTGCTAACGAAACTTTTGCCGCCAGCTTTAGTTTTTCCCTTGTCGTTTTCTCTGCGTATCGCAGTTTTTTTTTTTTTTTCTTTTATTTTTAAAGTGAAGCTAGTGCATTTCTGGTAACATTTTCGATACCTGTCGGCATGTGTCGGCTGGCTGGCTGGCTGTCTGAATGTCTGGTGTGCCGCCAAGAAGCATCTAGAGCCACCTCCACTTCCACCCTCGCCCACACACACACACTTACACACACTCATAGACAACTTGTGCTCTAAACAAAACAAAAATGCGTTGGCAAAAAGCTGAGACCGAAAAGAACTAAGAAGAGACAGAACCGACCAGGAACAGGGACTGGATGGATAGGCAGGGGAGGAAGGCAAAGGCTCAGGCAGCTGGCGACGACCGAGGATGACTATGGTGATGGTGATGGCTATGACGATGGCGATGGCGACGCTGCCAACAGCCAGCAAAAGCAACGTCATTTTTATACTCTTCTCTAAGAAAACGGGGACATTAAGCTTATGAGAATTGATTTGCCTAGAAGCCAAGATGGAAAATTTTGTAATTTTTTGTCGACTAAAGTTTGTGTCAACGTTTTGGCATCTAAAAACTTAGTTTTTGGTCTAGAAGTAGCTTAGTCTTAGAGTCTTTGTCTTAGTCTTTGAGTTTGTTAGTCAGAAATTATTTAAAGAGTCGACATTTTCCTAAACTTAGTCGAAACGTAATGCTTACTTTTATAAGACTTTAAAGAGTTTGTGCTGAACTATTTTAGTCTTTATTTATATTTAATACCTACATATTTGAACTCTTCACTCTTTAATAATAAAAGTCACAGCAAGAATTATATATAAACATAAAGACAAGGTGAACAATTAACATCGAATCAAATATAAAGTTAATTGTTCACCTAGTCTTTATGTTCATAAACATCAATTCAAATATAAAGTTTAGTCAAAAGTTTAGTCGTAGTTTACCCATAAGATAGTTGTGTATATTCCATTTAAAATAAACATGTTATAATATTATAATGAGGAGAGTTTTTTTTATTGAGTGATTGTAAATTACAGCCAATCTTCTTACTAGCTACAGCAAACTAGGCCTTAAGCTAAAATGTGGAATTGTGTTTATTTGAATCTTTTGTTATCTAGAGTCGAATTCAAAAACAAATTCGAAGTTCGAATTTCTGACATTTTTATAAACTATTCTTATCAAAACTTCATGTTGAACCCAATTTATAGGTCTGATTTGATCTTTTTGAATTGTTGGCTGTTTAAATAACATAAAAACTTACGAAATTGCATTTTTTGTTGCAAATATTAGACCAACAAACATCCTTCCAGGTCTATCAATCTCCTCTACAGGATCATTGATCTCCTTTACAAATAGTTTAGACTTTCATTGTGAAAATGCTTCGACACCACCTTAATGTGGTCTTTCTGATACCTTAAAAGACTTGCTAGATATTTTTTTGTTTCCTCTTTTAACAAAAAGTTATTTTTATCTCACCTAATTACAGGACCTTCTACGATCTGACTACTATCTGACAAAAGAACCATTTGAATTTAAGTGTATCACTTTGTGAGCTCAAGTCTCTTTAAAACAAGGACATTTCAGAAGTAATTACAATTTAAGCTTTTAAAACATTCACAACAAATACAAAAGGAATGTATATTCTCCAAGTTTTTTAAACAAATTTTAGTTAGTTAAGCATAGATATATGTATGTATATCCAGAAATATGCTTACGTATGTGTATACTCAGTTAGTGTCTAGTTATTTTAATCCCTTCATTGTGAATTCTAGACATAAAAATAATTGATATTTTAGTTACCTCATCTATGCAATTTGTATTGTTGTTCATATACATATAATTTAATACATATGTTTATTTTAACCTAAGGTTTAGTAGCTACAACTAGCTAAAAAGTTGGTCGTGATTTGCAATGCATTTGGTTATTTCTTATTCTTGTAAATTAAACTTGTAACTATTATAGCTCCTACCTTAAAGCAATAAATTTGAATTCTTTCATTATTAAATCAAACCTTGCTTTTAAGCTGACACGAAGTCAATCTTATCTAAAAGATTATTACAAAAAGTAAGTAGACTAAAATAACCAATAAGTTCTACTTTCAGGAGGCTTTAGCTTATTGTTAGAGCTGCAGGATAAATTTAATCTTAACTTACATTCGTCTTGCCTACAGAAAAGTATTAAAGGAAACTCCTTGAATCGATAACAGGAATTACATATTTTTCACAAAATCAATCGAGTTTGAAAAGGAAAAAAAAGGTTTTAAAGCTTAAGAAACACATTTAACACATTGTGGAACGAAACTATGTATATGCAGGGTATTTAAGCATTCGTTTCGATTAGATTTGTGGCAAATGGCATTTCTGACTGCTTGCCGCCTGCTGCTTGCTGTGTGTGCTGTGTGTGTGTAAGGACAGCGACAGGCCGATGAGGACGGAGGACAACAAACGAAGGCAACGACAACAGCGGCGGCGGCGACGACGACGATGACTTGGCAGGGCTGAAGGGAGGTGGGGTGTCGATGCAGGGAATGGTTGACTATGGGGACCAAGGAGCCAAGGAAAGGGGCGAGGCAAGGGAATGGGGGGACAGACACGACACACACCAAGTGTACAATAGCTTTAAGCTTAAACTCTCGCACACTTGCACGCACACACTCACACACACACACACACTTATGCTGAGCCATACATTTTGCTATGGAATACAGGGCCACAGAGCAATTCGAATAGAAAAAAAACTTTTGTATTCGTTTTTTCTCTTTACGTTTCGTTTCGTGGGTAAAGAAAACAACCTTGAATTATGATTTTTTCAGTTGTTTTTGCTGAATAATTTGAGTTTGGGAACGCTGGCAACAGTTGATCAGAAATGTATGCATACAGGCACCCTGTATATTCCCTCCCATACAAACATACATATAGGCGAAAGCGAGCGAGCGAGGGAGTGTGGGCAGCAGAGAGGGGGGAAAATTCACGGACGAACACTATATGTCCAAGTCCAAGAAAGAAAAATACTTGCCATGCGACAACAACAGCAGTAACAACAACAACAACAACAACAACAAGACACCGAACCACAGCAACAACAAAAAGAAGAGAGGAAAAAAAAAACGTCCAGGGTTGGCAAAAATTTTAAAATTAAGAATAGAAAAACAACAAAAGAAAAACTAACAAATATTCAAAAAAAATACTCAGAAAACAGCTGTTAAAAACTTAAGCCAAAAAAAACCCAAAATATGGCCAAAAAAGAACTATTAAAATAAATGAATAGCACAAATAAAAAACAGATAAACAAAAAGTATTTTCAATTAAACACATAAAAAAAAAAAAAATGAAGGGCTCTTTTATTGACACTTTGTACAAATATGATGCGGAAATGGAGTAATAAACTTATAATTTAAAGTTTTAGACTAAAATTTCAACCCACATGCTATAGCCTAACCGTTTTTATACTCTACTAGTCTTAAACTTATAGTTTTTTTTCCAGTTATGGCATCTTTAATCACTTAAATGTTGCTGCCTTCATTACTATATGGCTTTTTCCGTATTCTTATCATTGAATCTTGTTTGGTGGGTCTACTTAACCACTCAGGAAAGCAAGTTCTTATGGTTATCAGTTTCAAAAGAAACAAAAATTATATATGTACCGATAACATGTATGGAGAAAGAGACAGAGAGATAACAACAACATTTTTGAGTCACCTGATGCCCAGCCCTGGCACAGGCAAAGGCAAGGCAAAGCAAGGCAAGGCAAGGCGGCCAGCCAGCCAGCTACAGCTACAGCCACAACCAGCTCCAGCTCTGCTCCAAACGGAGAAGGTTTGTGGACCATGCCAGCGGGATGGGGGACAGCAAAGGCGGGCGACGGGGCATGGCAGCGCCCATTTGAGGTAGCCATCAAGTAGAGAATTTCCAAGCATAAAGCTGAGCATTTGACATTTCCCCATACTTGATGGCGCGTCGCACCATCAAGTTTCATGCAAACGATGAAATTCTCTCTACCCAGGCAGCAGATAAAAGAATTGAACACTTTATAGGGCGAACGCCACCAAAATGCGCCGCATTAAACGAACAGGGGCGAGCAATGGCAACGAATTCGAAACTTACTGGTTCGGGACGCACGAGTAAGTTTCGTAAAAATGAGATGGCAATGCGTCGTGCTGCGAAATCTGAAACTTGATGGGGCTGAGCTGGCTGGGTCCCCCAACCCGTGCGTTGTCGTTGTCGTCGTCGCTTGGCCCATGCATGGTGGCAGGGTTGGATGACGGGACGAGGTGGAGAGCGGGGCGAGTTGAAGGGAGCGGCAAAGCGACAGCGGCAGCGGCACTGACGTTGGCAGAAGCAGCGCTGCTCTCTCTCTCAAACGGCTCTCGCTCTCTCTCTCTGCGTTACACTCTCTTGAACACGTTAGTGTGGGTGAGATACTTATCTATGTGAAGAGCTGAATTACAAAGTGCTGAATTTGTTAGCTCTGTTTGAAAATTTGAAATTTCAACGGTTTTCCATGCACCATGCCAATTGCCAATTTCACCTAGAATAACAATAACAAAAGAAGACGAGAATGCAACAAAAAAAACACAATAAAACCATTACTAACTATGCTTAAAAAAATATATGCAATTGAACATATTTATTTAAGATGTGAGCTTTAAAATAACAATAAATTGAATGATAAAACAATATGTAACAAATATATTGCCTACTTTGTGGGGCAGCAATTATATCGGCATTTGCATTCACACAGATAAACACACACTTGCACACACCGAAACTCACACTCACACACACAGGCTGGCATTTAGTCCGATTTCCATGCACATTTCATGCAATGCATTTCCTTTGTACAGACCAACTTATCAAGTTTCCTGTCCGGCTTCCACTTCTCCTACTCCCCTTCCCCCACCACCCTCTCTGCCCACTCAATGTCCATAAATATACAACCCACATATAAACGCCCACACAGAACGCCCTTTAACGCCCACCATTAACCATATACAATATATACACACACATACATACATATATATATATACAATATATTTTCAATCCCATGTAGCATATCCTCACTGCCCCTCCAAATCCTCCAGCAGCAGGTGGCGATAAGCAGCAGGAGGCAAGTGGGTGAATGAGGGTCTTGGCAAGGGGTCGGCAGGGGGTCAGACTGCATTTTTGTTGCACGCACAAAATATAATTTTATGCGTGTGGCTAGCATAATGATTTTTGGTTACATTTGATTTTGTTGCCAATTCTTTTTTTTCTATTTCATATACTCTATACGGTGTGACATGAAAAAATAGAATAACTAAACTAAAACAACTTGGATGTTGATCGGGAATATGTAGATATATATTTGGCTGAGTCTTTGTTAAGTAAAATGGAGTTTAATAAGAAACTTATAGCAATTGATTTCAATACCTCGAATCAAATTTAATTTTTTTTTTTTTTGTTAATCTGAATCCTTAAAAAAGAAAAAACTAAGCAACGTCTAAGTTAATTACAGATTTAAAGCAAGCAAAATACAAAATCGTTTTAAAATACAAGCAAGGTAATCAATTTCTTAACAAAAATTTTGATTAAATTTGGTTTTTTAATAAAAAAAAGTTTCATATTTTGTGCAGTAGTTTCAATTTCATTGAGAATTTGGTTAAAGACTTTTATATTTGAAATTATTTCAGTCACATTATTTGAGTACATTTAGTACATTGAGTACAACCAGCCATTATTTGCATACATTTTGAGAACTTGTGGATGTGTTTTTAATTGTTTTTTCTAATCTTCCTTCATGATTTGCATTACATTTTGGCTAAATTTAAGTAGATTTTTTGGTTTTGTAAGTTTTCTTAGTACAGAAATATGTTTTAAATATCCTGATTCTTTCATTATATCTTATTTTGTATAGTTTTAACTAAAGTACTAATACAAATCGCAAAGTGGCCCATCTAGTCAACTAAACTACGAGGATCCAGGTTCGAGTCCCAGGCTACTGTATGGATGTAGTTTTCGTCTAAGCCGAAGGCCTTAGTTGCCAGTGCTTGTAAAATATAGTTAGGTTGATAGTTTTTAACTATATCCTATACTTTAATAATAATAATAATAATGAATAACTGACAAGTTGATGTTTTGTCAACCAAATTTAACATTTTTAAGTCACTATTATTGACTTTAATGCCTTTTTATTACCTTTAAAATTATAATTGAAAGTCGTATAAACATTTTGAATAAGTCTTTTGGTCACAAAAATGTTTTTGATTGAAAATTATTTAGATAAATCTTTAATACGGTTCAAAAGGTATCAATCAGATCTGAGTTATTATACCAAAAAAAAAGAAATGCTGTGTAAATATTTAAAAATGTGAGACATATTTTGTTTGTTAATGTCATGTTTTTTTTTCTTTTTTGGCCAAGTTGCTGAGCTCATCCATAGTGCATTTCGCACTTATTAAAGTCGCCAAAATTTACATATGTAACAGTCGTTATTTGTCGTTTATATTGAAAAATTTTCAATATTTCTCAAAACCATCTAAAAACTCTGCAAACTTTATTTTTTGTTTAAGGAGATTGGGGATTGAGGATTTGGGCTGCAAGTGCAGCAATACTCTTTGCTGTACATATAATTACTCTTGAAAATCATATCGTTCAATGCGGTTGCACTTTCTGTGCCCGCCGACAATTGTACTATATTTTAGGTTAAGAAAATAAAGCAACTGAATTGAAGTCACCCTGGCTATTCTCCTTTCTCCCCAAAACGCAAGTGCCTCAAAGCCTCCTCGGTGGAATCATCCGAAAGCCGCATCATACAAATCGAGCAGTTTGGGGCTACGCAAGGGCGTAGCCGTTAGCCAACAGACATAGAGCATACGACAAAATTTACGAAAATTCAAATTTTAATTTACTTTCTTACTTCTTCATTCAGCCCCAAAAGATACAAGCAAAAAAACGATTTTTTGTTTTGTAATCACGATACTTACACAGTCGAGTCTCGATAATTCGTACTTCGATAAATCGAAAGCCTCAATACTACGTAAGAAACTGATAGTCCCTTAAAAAAACTTCTTCCCTTGGAAAATCCGGTAAATCGAAAACCTCTGTAATTGGTAAAAAATTCTGTTCCCTTGCCATTTCGAATTATCGAGACTCGACTGTATCGGATAACCCACTTCAAGAGATGGTTTCTTTAAGGGTCACAGGTTTTCAGATATCCTATTCTATTTATATCCTATCAACTCATTACACCTAATTTTGAATACAAACTTCACATAAATTAAGATAATTTGATGTATGTATAAAAAGTATGTTGGAAAATGTGTTTTTCTTTCGAGTCTCA
Organism: Drosophila willistoni; assembly: GCF_018902025.1. Taxonomy (NCBI): domain Eukaryota; kingdom Metazoa; phylum Arthropoda; class Insecta; order Diptera; family Drosophilidae; genus Drosophila; species Drosophila willistoni. The sequence goes on from NW_025814048.1 coordinate 5,300,243, forward strand.
GAAATTGACCTAAGACTTTTCAACACTATTTTCCAATATCACATTCTAACAATAGCCATGAAAGACCCTAACAAGGAACTAAGGGGGGTTTTTAAACAAGGAAGTAGGGTTAAAATATCATAAATTACTTATGTATGACACAATTGACATTGGCTAATTACAATTTTCTAGCCATTAATTGCTTTTAATTTTAAGTGCATTTATTATTTGAAGTAATTCATTTTGGGCCAAGAGTTTTTTCACATTATTCAAATTAATCTCCAGATATATTTTTGTCAAAATTTTGACCGTTTTTTGAAGTTAATTCAAACTAAGTTTTAGCCGCCTTGAAGTCAATAAATCTTAAAAATTTATAAGATTTTGAGAGTCGAAGACCTTGTAGCTAGTACTTATTGTTTTTGTTTAGGTCTAGTATTTAATACTTTATCTAAAATTGTGAATAAATAAATAAATAAATCATAGGCAGCAGATATATTTTGATATAAAATAATGCTCCTTAATGTTCCATTCAACTTTGGGAAGTATGTAGATGAAAGTCATTTTATCTAATTAGATTGACTAAAGTCAGCTAATCAACTGAATAATCAAATATTTGTTACTTGGGATCAAAAGTCTGTCTATCTTTAGTTAGAATTCCTTAGTTTAAATTTCGTTAGTTTTTGTTTTTATATGAAAATTATCTGCCATGGGATTAGGTTGATATATAAAGCAACAATTCGAGACTTCTGTAAATGTTTCTTTTTGTTTTGTTTTGTTGCAATTCCCATTCAGTTTTCAGGTGACCGGCTTACAGGTGTAAGCTGACATTGTTGTTGAAAATTGTCTGTATTTAGTTGATTGGCATTGGAAATGGCTGAAGGAACCAAAACTGAATTCATTGAATTTCCTGGCCATGGCATCAATAGGCTTCTTCTCTTTATGTGTGTGCATGTGTGTGTGTGTGTGTGTGTGTGTGTTTTCTTGTTCAACCCTGCGGTTGTGGTTAGTTGCCGCCAACTTTTCAACAGATGCAGCTTTTGTGTTCTCGATTGCATTTGGCCCATTAAATGAGTGAAAGAGAACGCAACTTTTTGGCCTTATCCTTTACATCAACATGATCTTAAAGTAGATGAAGTTTATCTAAAATTATCCTAAATTTAGTTAAGATTTTAAGTGTATCTAAAAAGTTGCATCCAGACTTTTTTTACACTAGGATATATGTATATATATATATCTCTCTTTATATTTATGATTATTTCACATTGAAGCGAACGGAAGTGCGGCCATGTTGTTGTTGTTGTTGTTAGCCTGCGGTGGCTGGCAATTTTGGTTGTTGTTGTTGTTGCATGTATTATTTATTTATGCATTTTTTTAGTTTTCTTTTTTTTTTCTCTCCTTTTTGTGTTTGTGTGTTGCAACAATTTAAATATTCAGTTTAAAATTATTTTTTTTCGCTGGGCGTGGTTTTTGCAGTATATTTGCAATTAAGTGAAATAATAAAAAACAACAACAACAACGAAAAAGCTAAAAGAAAACAAGTTGCAAGATCCTAAGGCATTGGATCAGGCAACAACCAGCCAGGCAGGTGGCTGACACAGAAACCGGGTGAAATAGTGAAGAAAAAATTACATATATATATATAAAATGGAAGCCAAAAAGTACCAGAAGCAGCAAGCAACAGGCCCAGCAAGAACAACAATGGACAACTCAGTCCAGGCCACTCGACTCTTGACATGCATATGCAAAAGGTCTTTCCCAGGTTGTACAATCAATTTGAGAAACGTAGTAGACCTTCACACACACACACACACACACACACACCAAGACACACACACACATTCAGAGAGTTCAAGAAGAAACCCGCCAAAATGCAAATGACTACGAGACGAGAACTTTTGATGAAACCTTTGATGTGCACCGCCCACCGCACTAGCTCCAACAACCACTAGGTCCAGCCATATGGCAAAAGGGTAGAAAGAAAGAATAATCGATATTAAGCGAAGTGCTAAGAGAAAGAGAAAGAGAGAGAGAGAGAGAGACCTAAGCCCAAGGTCTAAGAAATCGCAAGGAGTTGAAGCCAGCAACCAGCAGCCGCAACCGGAAGTCATTGTCACATCAATGGCGACAAAGCACTTCCGTTTCTTCGTTACTGTTCCTCACACAAAGTTTTCCTTTCGTTCGTTAGTAATTTTGAAAAAAAAAATGAAGCTGCTGACTCCACTCAGTTCCCCCCACCCGCCCCCTCTTTAGACAAACCCATTCCCTAGAAACTACCTCAAAACTTATTTCTAGGTTGGACGAGGGCAGCGATAAACCCTTATCTATAGGGTGTTTGGAATGTGAATGAGAGTTTTCAAAACGGTGTCTGGTAAACACACACACACACACATCGACACACACACTCATTTATACATACATACATACAGTAAGCCCTCGCAAGTTGCTGTCGAATGTGAGAGAAAAACTTTTAAATGGCAAATAAGTTAAATAAGTGCAATTTCGAGTTTTATTTTTAATAAATAATCAAAAAATATTAAATATGTACTTATATGTAGGTACACATATGTATACATATACATATGTATGTATATACATAGAGAGCAGCCCCTTGACCTTTAATTTTCCTTTAAACTACCGATGTTTCTTTTTTGTTTTTTGCCATTTTCAACAAAACTCCGAAATTTCGCTCAATTGTTACAAAATTCTCTACATAAGAATGCAAATCTGCTAAGTTTTAAATAACTAAATATAACAGATGTTGAAATTGCCAGATGCCCAATCGATCAAATTATTAAGAAGAAACGATATAGTACTAAGTGTGCCAATAATTTTGTTCAATTAACAAAGTTGAGTTGTTTTAGTTATTTAATTTTAGTTAAACCTACGTTAAGGATAGAGAGATAGTCAATACAACATATTCGATTCAGTTTCATCTTCAACCAGAATTTTGAAGATTTTTTCCTTTGAGCCCTCTAGAAAAAGATATTTTTGTATTTTCGTTCTTGATTAATGACTCTAAAATCGTCAGTGAATCAAATAAGACAAAATACGATTCCAAATCGAGTCGCACGATTAATAAATTAAGCATACTTAATTATGATTGAGAATATGACTCAAAAAGAAATATAAACTGAATAAAGGAAGGGAATATAAGAAAATCTGAAAATATGCGATCAGTAATTGAATAAAATGATGGATGGATGGGTGGTGGGTTTGGTTTATTCTTAAATTCTCTACAATTCAGATCTTTTTAGTTGGAAAAAAATAATTTCCCATACCGGGAATCGAACCCGGGCCTTCTGGGTGAAAGCCAGATATCCTAGCCACTAGACCATATGGGATATATTTGTTGCCAAGAAATATTGGTCTAAATATTAGGTCAAAATCGGTTTTTTTTTAAGACCACGAGGGCGGCTAAAACCATAGCAAATATTTTGGAAAATGCTGCAATGTGAATGAAAATAATTATTTATAATTTTGTAAACAAATATTTAAAAATTAAAAATCTTATTAAGTTTATGATACAACTAAAAGGCCTTTTATGCAGCTAGTACATACAAAATAGTACACTCTAGTTTTGAGGTAATTATTAGGTATTCATAACTTATCTAATACATATTGTAAATAAATAAGTTAAAGTTAGTTAGTTACTTCGTTTGCATAAATCTTTATATAGTCAATTTATTCGAATTATTTTCAATCGCTTTTGAATTTAAGGGGTAATAAAACAAAGTCAATTGAAGAAATGTATTTAGAAAATGTTTCTCTATTTACAAGGAGTGTAAATAAAATATGGATTTCTGTAAGTTTAAAATCGATTGTTTTAAAAAGTTTCTAGTCTCAATATTTCTGATGTACTTAGTTCATGCTAATGGTTTCAAGGACTTACACAAGTTTCTTGGGACAATTCTTGGCAAAATATACAAAAATTATTACAAAATTCCATTTTATTGTACAAAATATATTGAAGAGAACAGGCCCGGACTGGGACCCTAAAGGCCCACCGTGCATACAAGTTGAAGGGCCCCCTATACCATATGCTTGAAAAATTATTTCCGAGAAAAATGAAAGGTACCCATTTTAAAGTTTGAAAATTTCAAAAGTTTCAAGAGGCTCTTTAACGTTAGAGATTAATGCATATAATTTCAAACGTATCTTCCAAATAAGGGCCCTCCTATCTTGCCCGGTGGGCCACTCCGGGCCTGGAAGACAATCCGATTGGAGTCAAGGTTATATTTAGAGGAGTTTCAGAACCCTTCCTACACAACTATGCCCTGTAATGTTTCCTAGATGATCGTCTATAGAGGGCAACATTTAAATGTTGTCACTTTTTGAAATTTAATCAGTTTTGTATCCATTTAATGGAAACTGTTTTAATAAAGATCTAAAACATGTCCATTGTGTGACCTTAGGCCTCGCTTACTAAGAATTTTATGACTAAAGAACACTTCTAAGAACCGATTCACAAGTGGAAAAGGGTACTACACCCTCTTAACATCCTGTAGAGTAATCCCAAAACCAAATTTACGAATTAAATGAACTAAATCATTTATAAACCTGAAAAATATCACTTTTGAGCAGAGAATAATGTTAACTGAGGAACAATTTGGTTAGATCAAGTACAATTCAATAGAACTAAGTTCGATACCTCAAGAATTGCTTTCTGCGAGGTCTTACTGTATATTAAATATATATTTTATATATATGTATGTACCACCAACATTTTTGTTCAACCAATTCGATCCGATCGTCGTTGTCGTCGTCGTCGTCGACGTTGTTGCCGTTGTCTGTGCATTCTTTCAGTTTGTTTTGCGCTCAGTTTTCGCTTTTTGGTTTTTTTTTTTGTGTTTCGACTCCGTCTCCGGTCTCTGGTCTCCAACGAGGCATGCAGTCATCGTTGGGTTGGCGACGTCGCTGAAATTCAACCAACAACAACAACAGCAGCAACACCGCCAACAACAACAACTACAACAAGAACAACAGCAACACCAACAATAGCAGCAGGAACAACAATAACAACAACAACAACCACATCAGAGGTGATTCATCGAAATTAAAAATAAGTGTTTTTTGTATCTGTATCTCAGACCCGCTTGTTTCACATTTGGTTCGTCGTTCTTATTGTTGTTGTTGTTGCTTTGAGTGAAGTGGAGTTCTGTTGTTGCTGCCTTTGGCTGACATTCCGCACCACATTGAAATGATGGCTTCAAAAAGCTTCTAAAGCAAAAACAAAGTCTCCAAAAGATGTGAAACGAAATGGCAGCAAAGAAAAGGAAAGGAATTGCCTGTTTTCTAGAAAAAGAAAGCATTTTCACATATATTAACTCAAAAGTTTCCTTTGACCTCCAATGGAAACAGAATATGCTACAAATATTAGTCGCTAACATATAAAGTCTAAGCTATAACTATCATTATTTTCCTTAAAAACTGCAGGACCTACAGTGGCGACAAAAAATTTGAGTAATAATTTTTTCGACCTCAAATTCTGGATTTATGTGATTTTTATATAATGTTAATGGAACGTTTTGATGTGTTAATTTATAACGTTAAGTTGGTCATTCTATAGAGATGATATACCCTAAATTTCGTGGGCGTATCTCTAACGGTTTTTTATATAATGGTGGAACTATTATAACCACTTAAGTGTTATATCCTAAGCGAAATGTCCCCTTTGACCATAGACATCAACTATTAGACACATTAAACTTATATATGTCTAACAATAAGCCGAAATTTATGAAAATTGTTCTTTAGAAGGCAAAAGAGTTAGAAACTTCATTTAGAGATAATATGACCAGCTTGCAAGTTAGGTATACTTGTTCTCTTTCTAAGTTAACATTACATAAAAAGAAACATATCCGACTCTATAAAGTTTGTATGATTCTTGATCAGAATGAAGCTCTGAGTTCAATCAATGTAATATACATATGTAAGTCTGTTTGTCTGAATCAAAACAATGCCTTCTCTACAATTTTAAAGCAATGAAGCCGATATATGTTTTTCTAACCGAATGATTTGTATGTACATATGTCCATGACAGAGATCAAAGAGGAACTTCAAGTCCAAATATGTAGAGTCTCACCCGTTCTTGTCTTTTGGGTACATTTTTTATTTAATAAACCAGCACTTAAATATATAAGAAACAAAGGCCCAAATCGTAAAGTTTGGCAAAGCTTTCAATATATAATGGTTTTCTCAATACTTCGAAAAAAGTATTTTCAACCTTAAACCCTTAAACACTCGGATGTCGCACTAAATATCTAAAATTTATTATTATAAACAGCAACTTCTAAATGGACTCAAATATTTTCATATGAAAAATTAATGAAATCTAATGTGGAAACTTATATATAATTCCCACTATCCCATATTCGTCCCAATTTCCATTTGTAATCTTATCTCAAATAAAAACCAAGTATAATATACAAGCTAGTTTGAGAATTGTTTGTAATTGCAAATAAAGAATACTAAAACAATGATGGCAACTAAATCTTCATGTGTTTATTATTATGATGCTCATAGTTATTAAGTTCTTAAATAAAACAGGCCAAGATAAAACGAACTCGGACTTTGATTATGGGCTCAGAAGTTATTTACATAGTAAATTTCTTTAAATTGAAATATTGTTAAACAAATTGTATATATCGAGTCTTAAGATTTAATAGAAAATACATACGTTTAAATTTAATCCTTATTAGTTATTAAGTGTACACTTTTTTAATTTATATGCGTGCCAAATTTCTGAAAAAGTTTGAAAAAAAACAAACATCTATTTCTTTACATTTACATTTCTGAATTCAGAAACTTGGTTACCATTTGCCTTCTAGGTGACCAAATGAGTTTAAACTTTTGGTTAAGAGAATAAAATATTTTTAAATTAAAAGAGTGGAAGTTATTGTAGATTAACTCTGAAAATAGTTACGAAATGTCCAAGTGAAGAGAGCAAACTGGTCTTAAAGTTTTGAAGGTCAATGTTTTCCTTAACCCAAGGACCCAAACCCTTGGGGATTGCCTATGATATTTTCCTTAAAAAATGTTTCTTTAAAGGAGTAAAAACAACTTTTCCAATTCAAGAACTTATTAAAAAATCATAATTCAGAATTCTTTAACTCTTCAATAAACTATAATCCTGTCGTCAAATAAACAATATCTGAACCAATTCCAAATAACAATTCCTTTAAATAGTTTTATATGAAATGATACAGAATAGTTATAGAATTGAAATCAAATTTCAATTGAAATCAGTTTTGATTTATTTGCTATCGGCTTTCACTGAAATTTGTCGCCAGGGAACATAAATTATCAACAACAACAAGAACAACATGCAACAACTTCACTTTCTACCCTGGGAATCTTTTTTTCATTTTCTTTTCCTGTTTTTAGTTTTTTCCTTTACGTGGATATCGATTCTCCACTCTTTTACAAATTGAAGGACACCTGTTTCAACATTGCATACAAAAAGAGGAATCTCATCCGCTAAACCTCGGTCGGACGGTCTTCTTCTATGTGCAACATCCGGTTGCAGGAGCAACTAGCAGCAGGTAGCAGCAGTCGGTGGTGCGTGATGGTGGTGCGTTATCATTTCTTTGGTCACCTTGGGCGGCATTTCATAGAATTATATGTATGTATCCATTGGTAGACACACACACACACACACACATAGGCAGAGGGCACACATACGGGTCCCGGGATTAAAAATTTCTTCATTTCTATTTTACTTTTCATTTTTTTTTTATGATGGAAAATGCATTTCTCTATGCCAGCGAAAGGGAGCTCCGTGGTCAGGGGGTAAAGGGGCATTTATTTTCGGCATTTGAAGTTAGTCCTTTTGAACAAAAAAAAAAAAAACGAAACGCAAAGGCAAAGGCAACGCAAAACGGGGGTTCAAATTCAAAGCGCTAGACCGAACGAAACGAAATGTGTGCGAAGGGTTGCTTGACGGCCTCTCCCTGAGTTTTGTCCTCGAAGTGAGTGTGAGTGTGTGTGTGAGTGTGAGTGTGTGTGTATAGAAGGAACACATTTGGATGCCAGACTGCGTCTCATACAACTCCCTAAGCGACACACTCACTCACACACACACTCGCAGCAACGTCGAATCGATTTTAGGAATTCGTCTCATGGCGAGTTGTGTCGAAAATGCTGATAAATGGAAAGTTAGCATAGAATCTCTGGCCCTTAGAGCCCTGGAAGGTGGGTATGTATGTATGCAGATTCATGGCCATTGCCATGCTAATGAGAGACGACTGCAGTGCCAGGCACTTGAGTGCAGCTTTGCCCCGTATTCCCCCCTCGTTTTCGGCGTCTGAATATGACCGATAAGTCAGGCCCCTTACTGACTGGCTATTGCCATCGATTTCTGTTTGCTCTCCGTACGTAGTGATAAGATAAGCAATAGAGACCCCCCCCCCCCCCCCCCCCCCCCCATGGATCGTGACTCTCCATACTAGACTTTCATAAGCAGCCAAGTCGACTGGGTTGCTATATATATATCGTTTTTTTTTTCCAGAAATTCATAGAATCCACACAGTAAGATAGAGAGAGGGGGGATGGGAAGGCGACGACGCGACGTCTTGAGACGGGGTTTTTTTTTGTGTGCCGCTTGTGAGCTGAATTTTAACTAAAACTTGTATTAAGAAGCTCAATATGGGTTTTCCCCTCCCCCGACCAAACGACAAAAGTTGATCCAGACTGAGGGAAAGAGTTTCATTCCCTTTCAACTTATGGCCAAGCACTCTAAGGATGAATCTTTCCAAGAATTATATCTAATTTTAGAAAATTATAATATTTATAAACAAAATATTATAAAAGTTCTGGAAAACCAAAGAAATTTGAGGGCCCTCAATGTTATAATAAGGAAAAACAAGCTTCAGAGAGGCAGATTTATGGAAAAATTCTTAAATAAAAACGACTGTGAGATGCTCTGTAAAATATAGAAGTGGTATTTAAACAATTCCACTGTGTGACACCCTCTAATATAATGGAAATTGTATTATACCTTTATGATTTCTTGTTATAACATTCCAAGAAATGGATCCAATTTTAGAAAAATATATAGAAAATGTTAAAGAAATTTGCAAAGACATATCGAATTTTGCTTAATTTCATTGCAATGCTTTAAAAAGTCAATGTATAGTCATTAGGTCATTGAAACGACTATATAATACCCTGTAGAAAGATAAAATGCCTTTGGTTTAGTTCGATTTTGATGAAAAGGAATGACAATTTATCAAATGATTTCTAGTTTGATGTGATCTCATTAGTTATATAAATGGTAGATAGATATGGCACTACATAACTATAAAGTTCAGAACAGAAAAGTCTTACATATACATACATATATATATATATATATATATATATGTACTCGTTTGTAGTTATATCAATTTAAATTAGCTCTTGAATTTTACTTATAAACGGAATGACAGACAAACAGGCAGTTGGGTATAAGATTACTCATTGTCAGATAAAAAACCCCAGAGGAATGGACAAATTGATATACAAAATGTTTGTTAAACAAACAGATAAGTAGATAAGCAAAGGGCCTAGACAGAGTTTCAAAGATACATCTGTGAATGGAAAGAACAGCTGTTGTCGTTGATCAAACATATATGTATAAATATCTAAGGTCTTTTCTGTAGTATTTCATTTCATGATCCAAATTGAAACAGTTGAAAATTAAAAATATAATAGAAGAATTTGTTTCCGCACTTCTTGACACTAGAAACAACTACTAAAAATAAAGCAAGTAATCGAACTTGAGATTTAATACATTCCTAAGTATATTAGTCTTTAATAATGAAACAGGCCAACATGATCTTTGGAGACGTTAAAATGAGAGGTGATAGGTCTTAACCAATTCGGACACACTGATTCTGACTGCATAATAATAAAATTTGTTTATATTATACAATAAAATATAGCAAATGAGGTAATTTTAAATAATTCCATTTCGAAATCCTGATGTGATGGACAAAAACTAAACTACAAGGCTGTGATCACCTCCCACAATTTACTATAAGCAAGATTTATTGAACTTAAAACACTTCTTCATAGCCTCAAAAATGTCGGACTGTGTAATTTTTTAAAAGATATTTTCTTTATGATATTTACAATTTTTTTAATGATATTTAAAAGTCATATCCATAGACTTATTGAAACCATTTGTTAATGATTTTGAAAAGACATAAATATATCTACTTCAATAACTATTTAAGTAGGTATGAAAATTTTACAAAAAGGTTTTTTATTGTGTTGCAATTTTCAATTTCAACTTGAGCTTGCTATTAATATTTATAAATGACTAATTAACCCTATTTTAAATAAAAACCACAAAATGAAGTTATACATTATTATTATTTTATAGATTAAACTTAAGAAAACAAAGATCCCTAAATTCCAGAAACGAAGTTTTTAATAATAAATTAATAGCTTTTAAGAAGAAAATAATAATTATATTGAATTTCAATATTTGTTTGTAACGTCTTTGATTGAAATTTAATCTCGGAGATATATTTTTAAAATATTTTGTTGACATTCCTTTATCTCTTTTTCTTAAGAATATTTCAGTTTAGAAGAATTTTTACACATTGAGATTATTTTTGTTCAAAATGTGATAAATTATGAAAATTTACGATGTAATTGAAAATACCGTTTCAAAATAGTAAGGTGAGTATAAATAAAATAATTATAAATAATAATGAAATAATTCAAAGATTTAAGTAAAAACTTCTTTTTGTAATCTTAATTTTAGTTGAATAAAGACTATAAAATAAAATATACATACTATAATAATATAATATATAATAATGTATACTCTTTAAACGACTTTTTACATTTTATTCAATTTAATACAAGTTTTCTATATAAAATACTGTAGAACTTTCATACATATGTATGTATAATATACTTGAAGTCCATTAAGGTATTTGTAGAAATAATTTGATGCAAAGATAGAACTTTGTTAATGTATTAAAATAACGTTTCAAAATTCTTTAATATTAGTAAAAAAGTTTGAAATTTGTTGCTTAACCCATTTAATCGACTTCTAGAACAGCAAGTTTTGTATGTTTTCAAAAATTCTGTATTTTATTTGACTATATATCAATAAAAACAAAGTATATAGTTAGTTATAGTTAGTTAATTATAATCAAAGGCAAGTATATAGTTAGTTACAGAAAAATTACATTGAATGAACCTTCAAATCCAGTTTTCGAACCAGTTTCCTCCTCAAACTAAAACAGACAGAATATTTTTTATAAAAGTCAAAGATGCAAATCTTAAAATCAGCCCTGGAAAAATGGCTTAAAATAAGTTATTTATGAATTCCATCTGAATCTTAATTATTGCAAAACAAATTACCTGAAAATATTAAGTATACGCCTGTTTAACCAATGGGAGTTAATGGCTTAGAAAATTAGCTTCTCCCTTTAAATATACTTGTATAGGGTAATAAATTGTCTACTAGTTGTCTGTTGAAATTAAAGCCGAAAACAAATGACATGAAATAACCTTAAGATGCGGAAATTTCTACAATTTGTTTAAGTTTCTCTGCTCCATATGTTTCCTGCAGCATTGAAGCTCGACCTTAAGTTGATTCTCCACCCCCGTCTCTCTCTCTCTCTCTCTCTCTCTTGGCCATCTCTAGCTCTAGCAATTACAGTTGTGAAGAGGGGGGCAAGGGATTAGAACAATGAATACCCTGCAATCTGCTGCATTGAAGTTAAATGCAAAATTTCCAATTGGGTGGCATTTTGCTTAATACATACAAAATCTATGGACACACACACAGAGAGACGAACGACATGCATGCGTACATACATACATACTTTATCGAAAATACACACACACACACACACTTATGCACACTTACTCATTTACTCACTTACCTATACAAAAGCATTTCGACGCATACGCACATTTAATGCAAATTTAAGCAGTTAGCAAGCAAGTAAAACCGTTATGTGCATACACACACACACACACACATTGTTGGAGGCTATACACACTCACACTCACACACACACATACATATAGATGTCTGTATGTAGGCAGTGTAAATGCATCGATGCTGATACATAATGCAGGCAATATAAATAATTGCAATACATAGAGACCAATGTGCAATGCATAACCGCAATTGCAGTATATAATACAGTTATATATGTACATATACATATACATCTACATATATATATAAATATATATAAGTATGTATGTACATAAGTAGATATACATCTCTGGCTGGGCTGCAAATTTTCGATTGCAATTGCATTAGTATGTATGTTGGCCCTTTTGTTCATTACACGCACACACACACACACACTCACACGCATCTACTTTATATACATACATACATATATTTTTATAGAAAATGCTTGAATAAAATAAAATTCAAATCAAAATAGATAAAACAGAAATTGCATCTCCCCCTGTGGATTAGATTGAGTGACTCCAGTGGAAGGAGAGAGAGAGAAAGTTGGCTAGAACGTAGACCAGGTTGGTTCTTAATAATGCAGGAAACATGGCAAACATTTTTGTTATAGAAAACATTATTATCCTACTGATGAAACTAGCAGCTTAAGGAATAAATGCAACTATCCGGCTGACACCTCGGACACAGAGTTTACGGACAATTTATGTAGCGGTTACCTCACCTATGCAAGACCAGAACTGAGAGAGGACTCTACAAACCAAAGGGCGAATCATTGCCACAAGGCGCCTAAAACCAGGCTTTTTAAAACTATTCCCAAAATTAGCTCGCCCGCGCTGTATTAACTAATTTGCATTCTTCTCAACGCCCCGAAGTTTCAGACACAAATACATGTATCTACATTTTCTTGTTGTCTGGCGAAAACAACCGAGCGAAGCTTTTTTCCCTACATCCTATTGCACTGAAATAGGGTTTAGCTCTGCTTAAGCTTACGTTTCACTGCAGGGACGAATCCAGAAGAATCTGAAAATGCTAATAATGTTTTTTGTGTTCGGGATTTTGTGTTCCTGCATAATAATAAAATATCAAAGAAGCTAACTTCGGCTGTTCAGAAGTTTATATACCCTTACAATCCTTGGCCATAATATTTTTACATGTTTGAAACTCTTTCTCTTCACATACAGTTTATGTAGCGTTGTATCTGTGTGTGTATTCGTGTGCTCTGTGAATTTCAAGCAATGACGTAGTAGAGCCGATTTATATTGACTATAACCTGTGTTCTATTTATTCGATCTGATTGAAATTTCTTGATCTGATATTTTATATTCAAAACTATCATTTTAGAAAATTTCATAAAGATACTCCAATTTCTTCCATAACTATATGATATAGCGATCCTGCTCCGGGCTATAAGTAGCTCAAATATGAAGTTTCATCCCGATAGCTCTTAAGATGGCGGCGTGAAGTTGCACAGACGGACGGACGGACAAACGGACATGGCTATATCGACTCACCTTCTCATGCTGATCAAGAATATACATATATACTTCATGGGGTCGGAAACGTCTCCTTCAGTGCGTTACAAACATCTGACCAATTTTATAATACCCTCTGCAAGGGTATAAAAATAGTAAAAATTAGTGACACATACGGAGTTTAAAGTTTCAAATTTCGGAAGGGTCCGGATCAGCTGGGTACCTTTTTCACTGTAAGTTGTACCCTGTAAAGTTAAAAGAACCTTTAACAAAATTTCAGTATGGCAGTATGCTCCATTTGGTTTCTTTTTAACCCCTTCCCAGGGTCAGGTACGAGGTTTTTAGATGCGCTTCATTGTGTTGGATTGGATTAGATTGACTTTTAAATTATTTTGTAGAACTGATTGAGTAGTGCGATTTAAAATTCTTACCAAAACTGATACATTTTGATAAAGTAATACTTGTTTCTAAACCCATAAAAAATTTACAGGTGTGCCACAGAAATCAGAACCTCAAAAGGTTCGATTTTTTCGAACATAGTTGGTTGGGTAGGGTTGGCATTATGTATCACTAAATACCTAAATACCTTTTAATAAAGCTCCATTTGTAAGTTCCCTGCAATAGACTATATAGCTAGCACATCGATAAACGGATTCCAAATCGGATATCAGTCTGTGGCACCTAGAATCACTGTCGTGTAAATCTCATATGTTTGCTAATAGAAGATCAAAACAGACCATAGATCTATCCGCAGAAAGGGTTTATCAACTACATGACTCCGTTTTCTTTTGGATCATTTCTTCTCAAATCCAGCGTTGCCCCTTGAAGTACTCTACCACATTTTGTCGGTAGGATTTCCTGTGTCTTCTTCCCTTCCTTTTCCCTTTGAATCCCATTCAAAAAACTTGCGATTTCGCTTAGTTCTTTTTCAATTTTTTGGTTTTTGCAATTTTTTGTTTTGTTTTTTCTTTTTTTTACATATGTATGTATGTATTTAGTTTATTTTTTCATCGATCTCTTTCGTATCCTTCACTCATTTTCTGAATGCTACAACAAAAATATCAATAATCAAAAGTTTATACACAAAATAATTTCCAAAAAACTTAAGTGCTATAGAAATATGTATAAGAAATTGAGAAATTTCAAGACTTTTCATTCGTTCAACATTTTAGTTTCTTTACGTTTCATATACATTAGTTAGATTTTTGTTTTGTTTTTGTTTTTTTGAAATAAGGCATTCTGTAATATTGCAGTTTAACAAATAATAAAAAGTTCCTGAATAATTTAACTGAATTTGTTTTGTTTGTTCTTCTTGTTTGTTGTGCTAATTCATCTTAAAAACATAACATTTGTTTGTCGATCTTACAAATTAACAAAAAATTACATAAATTGTTTTAAATTTTCTTTTAGTTTGTTTTTTTTTTGTTATATTTTATTTTTTTCTTAGTTTGTTTTATAATTTTTGTTGTTGTTGTTGTTTTTACATTTTATATCACAATAGAAAAAAGAATCGAATTTACATATTCTTTTCAAATCGTTTGTTGTTTTTTTTTTGTTTTGTTTTCTTTTTATATATGCTTAAATTAAACAATCAAAATAATTTACAGAATTTCTCTTAATTTTTTTTTTGCTAAACAAAGTTTTTTTTCTTTTCCTTTTTTTAGAGGTTTTTTTTTGCTTATTTATTTGTTTAGGTTTTAGTTATTTGACTAATTGTTGTTGGACTTAGAAAACTAAGAATTAAATGTTATGTATATATGTATATATTTTAGTTGGTTTTTGTTTTGTTTTAGTTCGATTAAACGTCTACTATTAACATGGTTTTATTAACTAAATTTAAACGGCATAACTAACGACGCTGCACTAAATGCAATACGAATTCAGTTAATTGAAAGAACAGAGCAAAAAGAGACAAAAGAGAGAGAAAACAACTAAACAACAACAATTAATTGTATACCCTAGCAAAACAAAATGACAATGAATAAAATTCTTAGACTGACTTTTTTCTATTGGCAATATATATATATGTTTTAGTTAACAGATCATGTGGAACAAGAATATATATAGTTTGATCATTGAGTATATTTAAGTGTATGGACTTCTTTCATTTTGCTAGGGTATCCCAAAGAACGACCTAACAACAACAACAAACTACAGAGAGCAAACAAAGTTTCTGTCAAGTTTTTCGCTCCCTCACTCACTCACCCACTCTCTCCCAGTCTCTCAAACAAAAACAAAAGGCAAAGCTTACAATTTGCTAGCAGAGCAGCTGGCGTCTGTTTATAGCCCCCGTTGTTCTTGTTGCTGTTGTTGGAGGACGCTGCTGCTGCTGCTGGCCGAAGCGTGAATTAAAATAAACTATTTAAATTTATTTGCATCTGTTTAACTGCGGCCTGCATTGCATACGATACATACATATATGTATGTATTTATATGAACATGTGTGGATGTGTGTGTGTGTGTCCCCACTCTTTTACCCTCTTAGCTTTGCCCTCTTTCCATCCCTCTCTCTCTCCCTCACACACTGACACTCTCTAGCATGAAGCTTATCGCGCGGTCTCCATCGCCTTGCACTTTGTTGCTGCAGTCGCCATTGCCTTTGCTTCTCTGGTTGCTGTTGTTGTTGCTGTTTCATTTTTCTGGTTTTGTTGTTTTATCGCTGCGTGCGTGCAAGCCGACTTTACCTACCCCCCGTCTAGCGACCAACACCCCCCTGCTAGGAACACGCACACACACACAGATCTAAAGCCAGGCAGCGGCAGCTCCATGACGCCAACTCTGCCTGTGAGTATAAGTAACTGTGCATGTGTGTGTGTGTGTGTGTTGTCGGTGTGTGTTTCATTTCATTGTTTGCTCTTTGTTGTTGTTCTTGTTGTTGTTGTTGTTGCTGTTGTTTTCTCTGCCTCTCTGACTGTTTCTACTCGATTCGTATATATGTATGTATATGAAAAATTTAGTACAGCGTGTGGGGTATGGCAAACGAAAGCTATGAGTTTTCAATGTATCTTCTTCTTCTACTACTACTTCTCTTCTTCCTCTTATTACCTCCCGCGCGTGCTCCATCGCCTTATCCTTAACCTTACACGCACTTTGTGTTGTTGTTGTTGTTGCTGCTGCTGCTGGTATCCTCTGCCATACGAAGCTTTGCCCTCTCGGCCTCGGCCTTCGCACAGGCATTACAATCATGATGGACGCATCATCTGACCAACCAGAGACCCAAATTCAATTTCTGTAATTTTGGCAATTTCATAATGATGTCAATGCCCTTGGATGTCAATTGAGTGCAACCATAGAGATCGATGGTCTTTAAATTGGTGAGATCCTCGGCCAAAGTTTGCAAGCCCTTATCGGTGATCCTGCTGCATTGTCCTATATTCAGGTTCTCCAGTTCTTGCAACGATTTGGCTATCTTAAGCATACCCTGATCGGTAATCTGGCATTGATTCAAGGATAATGAACGCAGACGATACAATCCCTGGGCTATATGCGTCAGGGCCTGATCACTGATCTTGTCACAAAAGCTGACATCAAGCGAATTGATGCCACTGCCTCCTTCGGTGAGATAGGCCATGCCTATATCGGAGATATTGTCGCAGGATCGTAAATTGAGTTGCTCCAGCTTGGGCATGCGGGCCAAGTGCTTTAGGCCGCTATCCGTTACGGAAACGCAAAAGCTAAGATTAATCGACTTTAGTGAAGTGAGACCTTGTGCTATATGTCCGAGAGCTTCGTCACTCAGACGCTGGCAATCCTGTAGACCCAAATACTCCAACTGTAGATTACCCTCGGCCGTTTCGCGGCTAAATCCAGCCAAATGTCCAATACCCTGATCACTTATGTGCCAGCAGGAGCGCAGATTTAGGTGCTTCAACTTCTTGAGACCCCACGCTATCAGGAGTAGTCCAGTATTGGTTATATTGCAGCATCCTCCGAGTTCTAGGGTCTCCAGATTTCTCAAATGTTGCGCTATCCTGCCCAAACTTGTGTCCGTAATCTGTTTGCATAGGGAGAGATCAAGGGTCTTCAGATTCGGTAGATCAACACTGAAGGCATGTCCCAGATTCATGTCGGCCACATTGAAGCAACCGCTGAGATTAAGCGAGGTCAACGCCGGTACGCCCAACACAAGATCCTTGAGTGATCGTCGCAGCGACAAGATCTGCACCTTCTTGATGCCCCGGCGAACCAGGCAATTGAAGAGACTGGGACTGGAACGTTTCAGATGCAATTTGGCCTCCACACCCTTCCACACACTTTTCGCATAGGCAGCATCTCGCCAGGCTGTGCACACCTGAGCAGCTCTACCCAGATCTCGGACTGGCAAATGTTCGAATATCTGTTCAAGCAATTCGGGAAAAAGATTGCTAATGTGTGTACCCTCAATGGGCGGTGGACTATCCGGCGAGGCGGGTCTATGCTGATGATGATGGTGATGATGATGATGGTGCTGGGCATGTGCAGCCGCTGCGGCGGCGGCTGCTGCTGCCGCTGCTGCAGCATGCTGCAGGTAGAGCGCCGGGGGCAATGTCTGCAATTGTGGCCGATGATGGAGAGCGTAGGGCGTGAAACGCAGCAGGTGGTGGGCACTGCTGCGTGTTAGCCCAGGCAGTTCTGTCTGTTGATACAGTTCATCCATATTCCATGTGGGGGCGCCGCCATTAGATGCACCACTGGGAGCGGCAGCAATGCCAGCGGGATTGGCTCCACCACCGCCGCCACCACCCCCATTAGTTCCGCCACCGCCGTGATAGTTGGTAAGGGCGGCTGCTGTCTGTAGTGAGATTGTTGTCTGATGATGGAAGGGCAACAGTTCTGTATTGGTGGCCATTTCTGCTGTGGATTCGGTATTCCTCTTCTAGCTTTGTTTTGCTTCACTCGCTTGAGGGTTATTTAGTTTGGGTGAGTGCGTGTGTCTGCCTTCTTATAAACGTCGCATTTTCATTCCAAAAACAAAAGACTCGATGGTAGGGGACTAGTCCGATAATATAAATATCTTTATATATATGTAACTATATATTGTATTTTTCAAATTCACTCGTAAATTTTGCACTTTTCTCTTGTTGTTATTATATTTTTGCGCTTCTTTATTTGTCAACACTTGGCCTTTGGCTTGGTTTTGGGTCTTGTTTGGCCAAAACTGAAAACTAAGTATAATTCCCACACACAGCGTTAAGAGATCCAAAAAATGTTTTTTTTCTTATGCTGGACACAGTCTCGCGCACACACAACCGAACCGGATGACAATGATGCAAAAACTAAACTCGCTTTGCCCAAAGCAACGTTGCTTATACTACGAAACACTACGGAACACTACGCCGCAGCGGCAGAGAAACAGCCTAAGAGGGTGTGTGTGCGTGTGAGTATCTGTGTGAGGCAGGCAGAGCGTTTTATATTCAGCAATGGCCGTCAAGGCAGAAACGCAGGTAGAAATCTAAGGGAGAGAGAGAGAGAAAGAGAGCGAACTGGCTGAATTGGGATTCCATATTGCGTCGTGTGGGTTTTTTTTCTGCTTCTAGCGGGTTTATGGCTAGATTTGTTCAAACAAAGGAAATACCCATATGATGTAATATGAAGAAACTATCTTAAAGTAAGTTGTACAAAGATTTTAAGTGAGTTATGAAAGATTTTAACTTGAATACGTTTATAGATTTATGTATTAAGTGGAGTAAAGTACTTAGAAAACTGGTTAAGTTACCCATACTCAAAATACAAGAGGCAGTACTCGGCGGGGCCTTCTAAAGAGGGCCTTTGGAAACTTGTATAAAGAAAATTATACACAGAGGGCCATCAATTTTTAGCAAGCCTTTAAATTTTAAAGTATTTGTCACTATTGAGAGTTGCAATTTCAGTTTTAACTTTGAAAACTTTGTTTAAAATAATTACCCTGTCATCTTCAGCTTGGAAATTCGAACTATTTATAAAGAACATTGATTCTTGTTTCATTTTTGAACCAAGTTCTTTTGAGTACAGAGATACATACTTGTAAATGGAAGAAAACTGTTTATACGTTTTAATTTTTCTTCTATTATAATGTTGCAGTTCTAGAATGGCATCAAATGCTAAATTTAATAAAAACAATTACTACTATAATGTAGTTGAATTTGATAGGTTACTGTCAATGGTTTTTGAAATATACAACTCGTTTATTTTATGTAAAGTATTTCGTAGGTATAGCTAGCTATACGACTGTACAATATATTACAGTCTTTTATTGAGTTATGTTTCGATTACTATATAATGAAGCAACGGATAATGAATTACTTTACAGAAAAAACAATTTTGTATTATATTGTTTCTATTAATATATGTATCTCTACATAATTTACAATCACTGCCCAATCACGTTATAAATAAATGAAATAAATAAATATATATCTAACTGTAATTTCGAAATATATAGTAACATTTCTTGGTTTGAAAATTTTGATATAATACAGATTTGTTACGAGCTATAGAAAAGTTTTACAGGAAATTCGATAGAACATTTTGTTTGATTTATTTACAGAATTAATTAGAATTGCAGTGGACAAATCGAACTTCAAGATAATAAATAAATAGTTAGTAATGTCCTTACTAAAATGGATACTGTATATAGTCTTATAATATACATAGATGGTCTTCAAAGATTCCCCCTTTGTCTGACTCTTGAAAATATGAGCTAAATTTATCAAATTTTCTTAGCCTAAAAACTTGTCATCACTGACATTTATCTCTCTCAGTGTTTGTTTAACAGAGAGAGAGGAACAAAGAGAGAGAGAGACACCGCTGGATAGAGTGGGAGATATCTTTTTACTCAGTTAGCATTCAGCTAGTCTAAGGCATTTTGAGGTTTTATCTTAGTCTAACTGCAAAGTCTATGGCTAAGGTTTAAGTCTGGATTGCTGCTATTGCATAGCTCTCAATGCCAAACTCCGACGCATTTGCCGACGCGGCTGCCGAAGTCGCTGCTGTTGCATTCCAAAGTCGAGCAGGTACCTGTCTTGCCTCTTTATCTGAGCTGCATTTGTGTGTGTGTGTGTGTGTGTGTGTGAGTGTGTGTGTGTTTATCTGCGATCATGTTGCCTACCTGCGTCAAAGACTACAATCCCGGTTTCCAAGAAAATATTAACGATAACTCCAAAAACGTTGCCGCACAGAGACCGAGAAGGAGACGGAGAGACCAATCTAGCTCAGTCTCTCGGGATGCAGCAGACAAAAGCCGTGCGGGGAACAATAGAATCGAGAGGCGCATTGTTATTGATACTGGGAAAGCAATGCTCAGTCTAACTCACACACACACACACACATGTGAGTCGAGCAATGGGTAAAACTTGACCCTAAAAAGAGGATGGACCTACAGACGGACGGACAGATGAAAATTGCCTTAAAAAAGGGACTAGAAAGACTAGGGGAAATCTTCGTCTTTCTACCTGCACTATGCCTACACACCCGCACATACAAAATCTCGCCTAGTTTTTCAAGGGAACGGTAAAAAGAAAATGCCCTCACACTGATTCCTCATGCCCCCGAGAGTCTCGTGAAAAAGGGACTCTCGCGTACAGTCAAATATCCTTATACTCGACTAAGACCAAAGGCGTGCGGCCAACTTTTCTTTCTACCTGTCAAACCGGTTCCTATACCAAAAACCGAAAAGGGCCCAATCGCCCTCTTTCTCTCTCTTTCTTTCTTCCTCCTCTGGACGTGTCAAGGCGTCGCCAACAACAGAGGAAAAAAAAATATATAAAAATAATCTGTTCATTGGAACTCGTACGACGTCGAAAAGATATATTGAGTTGGAGAGTGTGTGTGTGAATGTGTGTGTATGGCGATATATAGTGCGGGCACAGATAATAATCGATTGGTTTTTGGCTGCCTCTTTTCCATCTTTTTTTCTTCTGCGCGCACTATGATCATCATTAAGGTGGCAGGTAAGGTAAAGGTGCCTCTGCGGAAAAGGTGCAACACGCAGACGCAACTGTGGGCAGAATCAAAAAGGGAGGGAGAGAGCAGTAGGAGCACAGCCCACGCTTTTTGCAGCAAGTGCAACAAGCCCAAAAGACAGATTGCACATCTGCAAAATGTGCTACTTGTCTTTGTGTCCAAGAACAAAACTCTCAATAGATTGCGATAAGTTAATTTTGCATCAAAAGACATAAATTGTTTCAAATTATTGCAAATTTCTATCAAACTCCCATTGATTACCTCAACTATCAAGTCATAGGAAGCTAAATAATCTAATAAATTAAGGAAAAATGGACTGACCCTAAGGCATGTGAAGCTAACTAATGCATTAAGGTAGAATAGACTAATCCTAAAAGCTTGTTTAGGATTCCATTAATGCACATTTTAGTAACAGATTTGCCAAACGTTTAACTTACATACAACTTCACAGTTAGCTTCATATGATAGTTGAGTTAATCAATGGGAGTTTAATACAAATTTGCAATAACTAAACTACTGCATTGATAAACCAACTCTAAGAACGTCAAAATCCTTTAAAGAAACTAAAATGCAAAGATTTTGAGTACCAAAAAAAACCAAGCAAAAGATGTACAAAAACGAGCATATATATAACGGACCGTAGAGACGAAGACTTTTGTGACTGACTGTATATAAAAATAAAAAACAACCTAAAGAAATCAAAGAAATACTTTACTTACTAGGTCTAGTACATAACTAATTAATTCTTTTATTAAAGAAGTTATCTTTTACTTCTACAGAAAAAAAGAAAACAATTTGTAAAACAAGTGCTAAGCGAAACAGATGACTAAAAGAGACTAAAGATGACAAAAACAAGTTCCCAAACACATTAAAAACTATTAAAAGAGCAATTTAATGTCAAAAAGACTTAATGGCATATTAATCCGTAATTAGAGATCAATTAAGTTGAATTAACAAATTCCAATTCGAAGACTAATTAACTTAGGTAGAAAAATATTTTGCTGTGCTGCTGAACCAATTTTTTTTAAACTAGCTAATCAGTTGACTAGTTTATTAAAAGTGATTATAGTACATAAACATATTACAAAAACCCATTAAACTTAAAATTCATATGAATTTTATTTGAGTCATGTAATAAATTTTTAATTTTTGTGTGGTTTATTTGCTTTAAAATAGAATTTTATTTTCTTTTCCTTAATATTTTTTTGCCTTTGTTAGAGAGAAATTGAATTTTAAAGTAAAAAGATATATACTATATATTGTATAAAGAATTTGTATATATTATTACCTACATATATTCTACTACTATTTCTTATTAAGTCCACCTTGACTAGAACCATTATTAAATAATTATTATAAGAAAATTAAAAGAATCATTTTTGCAATCCAAAGAAATCTTTGTGAATAATAATACAAAAAACCAAACAAAAACAAATACAATAAATACATTAAACAATAAAAAACAAACATAAAATATATGCAAAAATTAAGAGAACTTATAATAAAACTAATTTTCAAATGACATTAAAAAATCATTCATCTCCAAATAACATTCCTCAATAATAAAAAAAGGAAATTTCAAATAAATAAACAATTCAAAAAAAAAACATAAAATATATGCAAAAATTAAGAGAACTTACTATGAAACTCATTTTTATATGACATTATAAATCTTACATCTCCAAATTAAATCTCTCAGATTAAGGAAACATAATATTAAGAGCACCAACTTTTTTGCTCCATTTAGTTGCAATTCCCAACTAGTTTTAACGTTGAAGACATGGTATGGCTATTGCAATTCTAGAGTTCTTTAGCAAAGTCTGCTGATAATAAAACTTGGTGGTTCTTGAAATAGCTATACAGACAACCCGCTCACCTTTTTGTGCTATCTTTAAAATAATCTTCTTTTGGAAGATTGCCCTCGAGGCGGCTAAATTGTAAGGTTTGATTACAATTTAACTTATGTTTCTAGGCAAATTATATCGGCTAGTTGCCTAAAAAGGAAAAACCATTTTCCAGGTGGATTTATCGTTGGACAATCTATTCAGAATTTAAAATGACTCAGTTTCTCGCTGTTATTAATACTTATTATACACTTTTAAATACCTCATTTACCATTTTCCATATTTTTAATTGTAATAATTAAAATTTAACATTGAATTTAAGGAGCCAAATCAATGAAGAAATAAAAAGGATCTGCTAAACTACTTACTTACTCGAAGTCAATTCCACAGTAAAAACACTCTAACTATTCAAGGTCCACTTTTCATTTCGATGTACGTAAATGAACATCATTAATTCATGTTTGACAAAATACTGCAACTTATGTATGTGTCCAGAGGGCAAGATCAAGATTGAGACAGAACATACAAATTATGCCAGCAAAATGCTGCAAACACAGAGACAAAGACAAACCGACATTTGATTCAATTGACGATAATATCATCTCTGGGCAATTTGTACATATTTTGACTATTCCAAGAGATATGGTCACCCGCATCTTATTCCTCAATGAGTTCCCGAGACACGAGAGTGTAAGCAAATTGATAATATTGAGAGTTCTGGCGACCTCCAGCATAGTTTCACTCGGGTAAGGAGTCAAGCTGAGCCAAAAGAGATTCCCAAATGATAAGAAACGAATTATTAGGGTTAAGGGAAATTTGATTTATGTAAGTAAAAAACTAAGTAGAGCATTTTTTCATTGTGTTAGCGGTTGATAAATTTATTTAGGCAAGTAGTGGGGAAAAAGGATATTAGCATAACTTAAAATTCTTATAATAAGGTCACCAAACTTACAAAGGACATGAAGTGTATTCTTTAAAAGATCTAATTCTAGTTTCGAAATATTATGAAGAGACAAAGCCATTTGAACCAACAGCTACATACAGTGTTGGATGAAATAATAGAAACGGCAACATTTTTTTTGGGTTTCGAAATCTTTTTTTCAATGTTGGACAAATTATCGGACCTGAGAATCAGTGTTCAAGAATGTGGGATAGTAGTTATAATAATTCATTCATTTCGACACATATTTTCGAGAAACTTTTTCTTCTACAACTATTTTATTTTCCAAGGGAATGAAAATAAATTACATCGTTTAAAAAAAAGGAGTTTTGCCAAAGACAGAGACAAAAGAAAATAAATACTATGCCGTTTCTATATATGTATTTCTATCTGACCATAGTGATATCCTTACACCTCAAAGACTTGGACTATAACTTATCTGAAAATAATTATATTTCCACAATAGAGAAAAGTTAGTTTGCCATCGATATAAGATATTTAAACATTTTTCAACTATCCTCCACAGATCACAATAAACCTATACTCATGATAATGAATTGCCCACAACATTTGTTCTTTGTTCTCTTCACATTTGACTAACCCAAAAATTTAAGACGCATTTGTTATGGTACATATATTTGAATGGTGAACTTGAAATATGGTTATCCACAAGCAAATCATAGGAACGATAATCTCCTCTCCACTCACAATCAGACCTTACTCAAAAAAAGAAAAAATAAAGAAACCTTTTGTATTTCAGCTTAAAATTTGATGTCTGGGCGTTGCCCTACGAGGCTCAGCTTAGTCACTGGTCAAACAAAAAATTGGCCTGTTTCAGGATTCTTTTAGCACTTGTGTCCATGGCACTCTCTTGAAGAAACACTTCGCCCCTGCCTCTCTCTCTCTCTCTTAACGTACTCACATGACAATCGAAATGCTTGGAATACTGTGTAAATCGAAACTGGTTTCTTTCTTTTTTATTTTCTTGATCTTAGGCTGCCGACCCTCAAATGGTTTTTAGTTCAAGTGCAAAGTTCCGTTGTAGTTAGAAGAGATTTCAAGAGAAAAATGCAGGGTTGTGACTTGGCAGGATTTGATGTAGACACTACCCTAGAGAGATCCAACGGTAAAGCAATGAATTAACAGGAAATGGCCACTTCGTTTCACTGGAATGTTGCTCCACAGGATAGCCAAGGTTTTTTGTCAAGAAAAAACTGATGAAAGTCCTTTAAAGGTTATGAGAAAACAATTCAAGGATTTAACATAGGTTTAGACTGGAAAACAGCTCCTTTTAGGCGTATTTGGCCCAATTCTGTCTATATATCTATATGAAAAGAAAAAACTGATGAAAGTCCTTTAAAGGTTATGAGAAGACAATACAAGGATTTAAAACAGTTAAGTTTTTAGCTTCTTTTTATAGTAGGCGTAT
Organism: Drosophila willistoni; assembly: GCF_018902025.1. Taxonomy (NCBI): domain Eukaryota; kingdom Metazoa; phylum Arthropoda; class Insecta; order Diptera; family Drosophilidae; genus Drosophila; species Drosophila willistoni. The sequence goes on from NW_025814048.1 coordinate 5,325,759, forward strand.
TTGGGGCAAGTCTATCTACAATTCTGTATGAAAACTAGGTTATTTAGTTCAGTATTATAATGTTTTTATAAAGAATTAAATTTAACATAAAACATTAAAACATAAACAAGAATAGGATAATTGTTCATTTTTGCGACCTTTTGATTGTTAGTTATATGATTTTCCGGCTTGAGGTCAAATTGCTGGGTGAATAAAAACAAAATAAAAAACAGTTTGTTCTTATTTCCTTCTCCGATATATTTCGACCACTCATCGATGGACGTCTTCCGGGCAATTATTTTTACACGTCCGCACACTGGGACCTGGAGCTACACACGAGTTTTCAAGGATATATGCAAGAATATCTTAAGATTCTTTCATAAATTAAAAATTGCAATTTATCCACACATATATGTAAAATGTTCCTTTATTATTTATGTAATTTTAGATGCTATATGTATATCATATATATATTTATTTATATATATACCGTAAGTAGATGTCAGTTGTGTTTTTGTTTCTTGAAAAGTTCGTTTTTTTATGGCTGTGATGCACTAAAATTAAGTGTTGGGTTTCGTGTTTTTTAGGGTTTTAATCTTAAAATTCGTTTATGCTATGACTTTAAAATATTTACTCGTTTATATGTTACTAAATGCTAAATGTTATGATTTAAAAAACCCAGATACAACTATGCCTTTAGCATTAATCATTATTCGTTAAGGTTTTGTTACTGTTTTTTGTTTTTGTTTTTTTTTTACTATATATGGCTACGGAAGGGCAGTTTAAACCTAAAGCAAAGTTGGTTTTCTCAGTTTTAATAATATATATAGTTTAAGGTATTAGATATTTATTTAGATATATATATATATAAAGGTATATACATGCAATCTCAGGCCGGATTGACCTTGCAAGGAAGTGACCTTTTGCTTTTTATTTCATTGTGTGTGTGTGTGTGTGTGTGTAGGGGCAAATGCTAAAGCATAGTTTTGATTTGAATTTGATACATGCGTGGTTCTAGGTGCTATATGAACTATCTGACTATATAATATATATATAGTTAGATTATATATGTATTGTATATGTGTAGTATTGTTTAAACATTTCGTTGAATCTAGTCCAAATGGTTTACGTTTTCAATTCAATGCCAAAGCATGCACTTTTAACTCCTTCCACATTTTGTGGGGGGAGTCAATTGAAAAGTGTATGGGCCTCTTCGATAAAGAACCGAAGAAACAAATTTCAAGCGTCGCTTCTTGATGATATTTTTTTGTCATTTTAAAAACTCATTTTGGATTTCTAATAATGCCGTACAAAGTACGTGCCTAAAATCTTAATTATTCTACATATTTGTTACCCAAAATTTTTTATTTGTTTATCAACGTTTTTCGTCGCCTGTATGTTTGTGTGTGTGTGTGTGTTTCGATGAGTGTGTTAGGGGTATTCAACAAACATTAAACAAAATGTTGACAAAATCGAAAATTAATTAAAAATACTTTAATTGGGATTATATATCACAGGTACATTTTTCGACTTTACTCAAATGCAAGCTTTTGTTTTTGTTTGTTTTTGTGTAAGAAGAAATATGTGGTTTAATAATTAGGTAGAGAGGGGAGGGGGAGGGGAAGGTCTAGAGAGACTAGGTTCTTAGATCGGACAACAGTTTCAACTCGTGAGTTTTACTAAATCCTAGATAGTTGTGTTTTATATAATGTAGTTTCAGTTTTCTTTTTCTTCACTGGGTCTCATCTCAAGTCAAGTTTCATTAATTATAGTATATATAGGTATATATTTAGTTTTGTTTTTTGTTTTGTTAATAGAAAAGCACTAACCATTAAACATTGCAACTGCCGTTTCATTTCATTTAAACTTTGCTACTTTCTCCTCTGTTTTTTTTTAAATGCAAATGCTCGATTGTGATCGTAGATATGAAAGAGTTTTGTTATCAATTTTGTGTGTTTTTTTTACGTTTTTTTTTCGTTTTTTAGTTTAGTTATCATCGAGCCTATGTGACTAGGACCTAGAGAGAATAGTATGGGATTCTTGTCTGTACTTTGTATGTCCTGACTTGGTTATTTGTTTTGTTGTGAGTACGTATCTTTCCGTTTTCCCTAGTCTAAACATATATATATATATTGAAGCCATATCTATGAACAGCGTTCTTAAGTACATAATGCTTTTAGAAGGTTCGCGGGAATTCTATCTTGGAAGGGGCTTATAACTGGCAATCAAACTATATCGAAGAGTTTTCAGTTCTTGGAGAACATTTGTAGTTTCTCTGATTCCATGCTATAAGCCCTTGTGAATGGAATTCCCCCCTAAAAAATGTCTTCCTATATATCTATATACGATGATGATGATGACGATGATTGTTATGTGTGTTGAGAGTGTCTGAGTTTGTCTCTGTACGTATTTTCTTTTTAGGAAACGTTTTTCTTTTCTTTTTTTTTGTTTTTGCGATATGAAGTGTGAAAAGTTACGACTAGATGCTATTTCTGTGTGTGTATGTGTGATTTCTAATACTACATCCGACTAACGAATGCTCTGTCGTTCAATGTCGATGATTCTCTCGTTTAGTTTAAGTATTTTTAGCAGTCACTAGACGAGTGGGTTCTGGTCCCGGTTCACCGGCCTCGGCATACAGGCAAGAGCCTTCGCTACAGGAGCAGGTGTCACCCTCGCGGGAACTATTGCAACAGTCGCTGGCATAAATGATATTCGGCAGCATATTCTCACTTTCAGTCTCCAGGCAGGGTTGAACCATATGATTCGATTGATGATGCTGCTGCTGCTGCTGCTGATGATGACGACGTTGATTGGAACGTTTGCCATGCTCCTCCGCATGGTGTTGGTGTTGCTGGTGAGGATGCTGTGGATGATGCCTCTTGTGACTGAGCGAGGCACGCGAATGATCCGATGAGCATTCGGATGAGCATTGATAGATCTGTTGATTGGAGGTTGTGGGCTGCATTTGATGGCTGTGAGGATGGATGGGCTGATACCATCCTTCGACTGAAGCGGGAGCTGGTGGTGGCGGCGGCGGTGGCTGCATTGGTGAGTTAAGAGCATCGCAACTGTTGCACGCTCTGTTCTGGGCATAGCGGGTACCCACTTGATATTCGCTGCGTTGCGTGGGATAGGGGATATGCAAATTGGGTGCTCCTCCGCCGCCCACGACGACTCCTCCTCCAGGTTGTGTGGCAAAATATGGCGGCAATTGTGGAGGATGCTGGCTTGTCGGTGTTATCTGATAACGATTCTGTGCACCACCACCAACTCCACCGCCCACCGACGACAAGGGATTGCTATATAAATTCTCTGGCTGGCCAGCGGCATATTGCGGGGAGACGCCCCAAGCCGAGAAGCCACCCGAGGAGCTGCTGTGTATGGAAGCATTGAGAATGCTTTGATTCGTGGAAATACCAGAGCCACCGCTCTTGGAGCTCTTGCGTGAAGATTCCGGTGATCCCTGGGCATAACCATATGTGGAAGATGGTGGCGGATGTTCTGGTGGTGGAGGCAAGAATTCCGACCAATTAATGGTCTCGGCTGGATATGACATGTAATTTGCTTTAGTCAATGGCAGTGGTCCAGCTCCAACTGCTGGACCAGCAGCCATTCCACCGACTCCAGCACCTCCTTGTTGGGCGGCAAAGGCATCCGAGTATGGGGAATGTGTGCCCGAATCCTTATCGGCACTCAGGGAAGTAGCCTTGGTGCATGTTTCACTCGAAGAGGTTCCAATTATCATAGTAGTTGCATATGGTGTTGGATTATCGGGACTCTGTAAACATTTTAATAATAAATTTTCCTTTTTAATTCATTTCTAAAACTCACTTTGCGGCAATTGTAGAATGTTGTCAAATTGCGGGTATCCACTTCGGCATAATCAGTGCCACCGTCCGAATTATTATAATTGGATTGACTGCTATTGACATGGGAAAGCAACTTGGATTCACTTAATCCCGAGTCCTTATCGGTGTCAGTTGTGCGCCAACCACGATCAATCCATAGACTCTCCTTGCTATTGATATTCAAGGCGGTGATCTCATTCGCACTTACAACTAAAAAAGGAAGGAAATGCTTTTTAAAATGTCTTGGGTTAGGTGTACTCGTTCCACTTACCACTTAGAGGTCCCAATTCCTTGGTCATTTGATGTCTACGCTTGAAATAAACCATCACTATGGCCGTGGCCACGACCACAGCAACGAGTATTATAATCACAAGGATCATAAACCAGGTATTGGGCAGATATTCTGTCGTTTTGCGATGAGTGGTGGGATTAGAATTGCCAGTTGTGGGTTGATTACCAGCTGCCAGGCCATTATTGTGATAGGTAAAGTCTTGTCCACCCTCATGACGGCCATCGTGAGTGCCACTGGGATGAGCACGTGGCGGATGGACATGATGCGTGGGATCCATGAACAAAGAAATCTAAGAGAAGACACATAAAAGTATTAAGAATGATAATTTCACCTGGTTAAGGGATTAAACTTACTGGCTTGGAGTAGGGTCCATCGCCTGCTTTGGTAAAGCAATTCAATCTTACACTATAAACCGCTCCCGAGGTAAGATTATTGAGCAACACCGATGTAGTTGTGGCATTCAGAGTCATATTGGCCAACACTTTCATGGTATTGCCGGCACTTACTTCAATTTTATAGCCATACAAATTGCCATTATGATGCTGAGTGGGTGGAGGTGACCAACGTACCCAGCCAGCAGTTTGATTATACATTCCAATTTGTATTGTATCTGGAGGAGCTGAGGGCACTAAAAGTTCCAAGCGTTAGAATCAATAACAAATACTTTTGCCCCTCCCACAACTTACCATCCTCATAGGTAATGGCCACTTTGGAATTACTGGGTTGCCCTTCAATGGTCTCATAGAAAGGTGTCACAAAGAACTCATATTTGGTAAATTTACGTAAATTTCCCACAATATGCGATTCGGCTGAATGATCAGACACTGTGATGACATGATATTGAGGGGAATGAGAACTGGCATCCTTGTAACGTATATGAAGTCCCTGTAGAAAAGTTGATTTAGCAAAGATTCGAGTTATAAATGTTAAATAGAACTCACCTCTATATATTTCTCATTAGAACTGGCATGAAGTATCCAATCTAAACGCACTGCACTGGCATTTATGGCCGAGGCATCAATCAATTGCACCACCTAAAATTCAAAAAAAAGTTTTTAGTTTAGATTACTTTTACTTTTTGCTAGATAACTTACCTTTCCGCTGAGCAAAGCTCTGGCAGCAGATAGTTCATTCTCAGGCAAAGCATCAAAATCATCGCCAAGAGTTTTAATGGCATTCGATAGACCCGAGGGCACCGATACACCTTGACTATTCTCAGCTCTAACCAGAAAGACATAAGATGTGGCTGAAGTCAAATCAGAAATCTAGAAAGGTAATAAAATATTGAGATTAACAAGTTTATTCTGTATTCTTTGTTGTCTTAACTCACAGTGACTTGAGTGTCCGGAATGCGATGGGCGGCCACAATCCAACCAGTTTGTAAATCGGGACTGAAGTACTCTACAGTGTAGCTAAAAACACAAAAATTATATATTGAAAGGGAAGATGGAATAAAATATAATGAAACCTACCCAATAATGGGACCCACAGCTCCTGGTTTCTCTTGACTTTTTGACCATCTCAGAGAGATGCTATTGTGACTGACATTAAAAACTTTGGGTGTGCCAGGTGGAGCTGGATATGTGCTGGGATCTGCAGCTCGATGCAAAGTTGATGAACCGCTTTTCTCGACCTAGAGACAAAAACAGGATTAGCAATTTGGCAATGTAAGAGAAGAGTCGTTTCAATTTACCATCAAGCTGGCCAACCAGGAAGTCTCTCCTCTGTCTGAAGATGCAGTGCAAGTATAGACACCCGAGTCACTCAGTTGAAGATCTGTAAGGATGACAATAATAAGTATCCTGTGGAGAAGTGAGTTCTCTTTCCCAAATTACCATCGATTCTCAAAGAGCTGCCTTGGATTATGCTATGACGATTGGTTGTTTGTACTGCATAACCCTCATGGAACCATTTGATGCGTGGATTGGGATTACCAGTTGCTCGACACGGCAGAGTTGCAACTGAACCCTTGGGCAGTGTTTGATTCGTTGGTCCGATTTGTATAATGGGCGGAGGTCGTTCATCTACTGAACTAACTTGCAGGAAGACACGCACAGTGGAAGAGTCGACCACACTGAATGCGGAGCAGACATAGAAACCCTCATCTTCTTGCTGTACATCTGATATCTGGAGTGTGCCATCGGCCATAACCTGTTGGCGTCCATGCGAACTATTCGGGAACATTAGAGTGGACAAGCCCTCTTTGGTCCAGAAGATGGATGGCTGAGGATTACCAGTGGCCACACAAGGCCATTGAACTAAACCATTTAGCCCGATTTTCTTGTTCGTAGGTTTCTTGACAAAATTCGGCGGGGCATGGACAGTCAAAGTGGCTCGGGCACTGATTTGACCCACATTATTGTGTGCCTCACACACATAGGTGCCCTCATCACTGGGCGTGATATTGCTTAGCTCAAAACTCTTTGCATCGTGAAGGATGCGAGCACGAGGGACGGGAATGTTGCCGTCTTCCTTTTTCCACAGAACCTTTGGCGGTGGATCACCACCGACAGCACAATGGAAGGTTGCCGTTTCACCATAGAGCATTATTTGATCTTTCGGTTCCTTCATGAAGTAGGGTTTCACTTGGACAATCAATTTGGCATAGCTAGATTCACGTGTGCCCACCAAATTCTGGGCTATGCACTTGTAATTGCCCTCATCGATGGGTTCAACATTGCTGATGAGTAAATTTCCACCATCGACAATGCGTATCCGTGAATTTGTGCCAAATGACATGGCCTTGAGATCATCCAGCGGAACACCATCCTAAAGGGAAAGGGAAAAACAAAAATGTTCAGTTAAATTTAGGGCAAACAAATGGAATTTCGCAAACACTTTTCCATACCTTCATCCATATGAGTGTAGGCTCTGGAATGCCTTTGGGCGGCCCACACTCAAGCAATGCTGTCTCGCCTTTGGCCACTCGTGTGTCTTTGGGTTCCACGCGAAAATCATCGCGCAAAACTACAAGCGAAAAAATAAAACAAGAGACAAGAAAATTGAGATCAAGATTTGTGTGGGGATGTGGGCAGAGAAACAAGTTGACTCTTTGGTACTTACCAGCTATTTGAAGTGAGGCATGTCGACTGGTGGCCTGGCCCACACGATTTTTGGCCACACACCAGTATTCGCCGCCATCCTGCTCTTTCTTGCCCTGCATGGTGCGATAGAAGAAGAGGGCACCATCCTTAAACTGGACGCGATGTGATTTCTTTTCATTGGTATTGACGGGTTCGCCATCCTACAGAAAAGTAAAAAAAAATGAAGCTAGATTACTGAGAAATCCAAATTGGGGAAACTTTTCTTACCTTAAACCATTCTATTGTTGGCTCTGGTTTGCCTTCCACTTTACAATTAAGTGTGGCTGGTTCATTCTTCTTAACCACCAAATCCGTGGGATGTTCTATAATGCGCGGTGATTGATATTGAGCTGGAATCGAAAGTCTATATTGTTAGCAAAGATTCTTAGCTAGGATCCTTAAAACTTCGTTTACCTCTAGCTAAGGGCAGAGTTGCCAGACCTAGCATTAGTAGCATGGAAAGCGATAACATCCTACGGGCTTGATTCAATATGTGCGTATATATGGAATATGAAGTATTATTTATACTGCTTTTTGGATGAAGGATTCACGGCTGATTGTGCTCATTTTACCTATTAACATATGAGAGATAGAATTGTGAAGATATGAAAAATGGGCAGCTGTTAGTATTTTTGTTGTTGTTGTTGCTCGATGGTGTATAAGGGAGATGAGGGAGGCGTGGCATTTAGCATTAAGAAAGGCTTAAAGTGTGTTTAACCTATTAACTCTCTCGCTTTAATTCTCTACTGCTCTCTCTATCTTTCACACACGCTCACACATTCAGACAATTATTACCATTTTATTTTTTTTTTTTGGGTTTTTATCTATTTTTTTTATATTCCAACAAAAAAAAATAATTCGTTAACTGCTCCAGTTACATGCCCAACAGATAAGCGGGCACCGACCAATAAAATAGAAAAAATATATACATACATACATATGTATGTGTCTATACTTTTTCCATTAATTTTATTTCTGTATTTATCTCTTCTTTCTTTTAGTGTGTTTATCTCCGTCGTGCCCCCAAAAAAATATATATTCATTCGGTCTGAGGAAAACCCTAAAAAAATTTACAAGCTAAATTCTGATTTGGAATTCTGATTTGTTTCTCACACTTTCTTTTGATTTTTACAATTAGGTGTGTGTTGGTTTATTTCTATTTTTTTCTTCTTTCTTTACGTTTCTTGGCTGGGTTAATAACTCGAATTTCAATCCACAATTTGCTCGTTTTTGTTGGTATTTATTTGCCATTTGTCGTTTCGTGTTGGTTGGTTTTTTTTTTGTGTCCACTTTTCGGGGTTGTTTTCTCAGCTCGCGCACATTTTCCACATTTTCCGAATGAAATTTCTTTTTGGTAATTTTACAAGAACAAGAAGAACATCAGTTCATCTCTCCCCTTCCTCTCCCAGAGTTCTCCCTTGCGTCGCTCCTATCAATTACTTTCCCATTCTCTTTCTCCCACTAGCTCGCTCGCTCGCTCGCTCCCACACACTCCCAGGCTCGTTCCTGTGTTTTCTCCTTGTTCCTATTGCGCGCTTGTTGTTGTATCTATAACAGTGCGTAGCAGACACACACACACACACACACACACACATACACATGGACACTTACATATACATACACATACACTTTTTGTATATTCTTTGGATGTAAAATGCATCTGTATCTGCATTTTTTTCTTTCTTTACATGGCAAATTCCATATTTGGCCCTATTTGGCCCATCCTTGTAATAGATATTAATGTTATTTGATTTGTTTTAGCTAGTTGCTAATTTGTATAATTTTAATTCAATTTTTTAATAAGAAAATTCACAGCACAAAAGGAAAACTATGGGACGTGGGTCGTATCTATAGGAAAACTGAGTGTGTTTGTGTGTATGGGTGTATCTGTGTATCTACCGAAAGGGTGTTGCCAGATGCCAAATTTCGGAACACTCGAATACGCGGGCTTTTTAAAACTTTTGTTTGCACTACTCCCCACAAACGAAAATATTGTTAAGTTTACAATATTTCTTGATTTTAGAGAACAAATATAGTTCAGAATACAATATTCGGCTGCCAGATCACCAGAATGAAGATACAAAGAGAATAAGTGAGAGAGAGCGAGAGAAGCTCACGCTACGAAACAAGTGGTAAATGAAACACTGTTAAAAGTAAAAGAGAGTTTTCCAACGATGTGGCAACTCTTTCATGTAACTGTTACTTAAGCGATTTGAATTTCAAATTTATTGGTAAATGCATCGGTAAATGAATATTGCTTATTACTTTAATTTAGATTTAATTACTTTCAAAAAAATTATGAAACGTTTCCTTTGCCGAATACTTTATTTGAAAAATGATCTCCTTTTGGCCACTCGGCGTACGCGTAAGTTCTGTGAGCGAACTTTAGTCTTTCGTATTGGATGGCGTTTAGAACGATAATCGCTCAACATTTTATTTAAATAGACATCCAAACTAGGTTTCTCCTGTTTAATAATGTTCGAAGAGGAATACGACCAGGCTGATTTGGGATTGCGGCAACGACTAGGACACAAATCCACGCAATCTTTAATTGGTGTAAGTAGATAATCCACCACTGGTTTGCTTATCCTGACTGGTTTATCCTGAAGACCACACATCAACTTCAGCCAGGCCACGTCGGTGATGGAACGGTGTGAAGGCTGGAAACGTTTCATAAAATTCCAGGAGTTTGTCATGATGGCAACTGGCTTTAAAAATAGAGATTGAATTCAAGTTAATTTATATTACATTTCAATTCTGGCCAACTGGGGACGACTTCGAAGTAGATTGCGAGATCTTGTTAACTCAAAAGCTGGCTTGGTTTTAGGTGGCAGCACTGAGGGAGCACGTCGTCCCATGGGCAAGGCACTTTTGACCATTTTCGGCTGCAACTGAAGACGAGAGACACGATCCACAGACATGCTTTTGGGTCGCCTGGATAGATAATCGTGTATATGACTGTTGGAACCATTGCTTATATTCAGATTAACTAAATATTCTTGAAGTTCAGCTTTTAATTGACTATTGGCCACCTCTAAACGCTTCTTTTGCTGCTTGAGGCAGGCCACATCGACGGCCACATGATTGACACGACGCCAAAAGGTTTCCATTTGTGGTACTATGGAAATTTCATCTTTCAGCAAATCCTTGTCCGGTTCCATCTCTCGTATTTCGATTATCTCCCGCGACAATTCGGGCAGAAGAAACATTTTTTCTCTCTGGGTTTCCATTTTATTGCAAACCTGTGATAATTGCATCAATATTTCACCCTTGGCGACATGTTCCTTTAACTTTTCAATGGCATCATAACTTTCCACTGACATCATTTTGAATTTCTGATGATCATTACCCGATTCCATGTCCACACAAGATCGCAATTCCCTAAGCCTTTCCGTCAATTGCTGCTTGATAAGTTGCCTCTGCTCCACTTGAGATTGTTGCTTCTGGTAGAAATCTTCCGATACCAGGCGCAAATTAGCCAATTGATTTATCAAGTGCTCAATATCATAGCTCTGCTGTCTGATCTGAACTGCTGATTCTTCATCACGTTGCTTGAGATCCACATATTCGGAATAGAAGCCTTCAATGTGCTTGCAATAGCCGGCAAGAACTGTTTGATATTCCTGCCAAAGTTTTTCCAATTTTGCCTCGCCACGGCTGGTAATTTGTTCCAACTGCAATTGCATCTGAAATAGAAATAGAGAAACGTTCATACCTTAGAAATGGCTAACAAAAAGAGGTATCACTAGGAGACACGCGAATCTGTCATATTCATTTCAATTGTCACTCACTGAAAAGATAATGGGAAAAAATTTACTATAAATTAAGTAAATTTAAAGCTTTTTCATTATAGTTGAAAAGTATGTATTTAAAGTGGCTGATCTTGCTCTGTTTGGCTAGTTCGTGGTGCTGGACAAATGGTTTGAAATGTCGCTCCCAGGAGGGCATCAATGAGTCCGATATGAAAAGGATTGTAAGGACCTGCATGCAACGTAATGGCAATGGCAATCAGGATGACAACCGCGACAATGACGACAATCGAGGACGTTTTGGCAACTCAAGAAGGAATTTTGATTACAATCAAGGACAACAGGAATCGAATGGCTATAATCAACGCTGGCAACGTAGTCTAAGCAAATCGTCTAGAGATTGGGAAAACAGAGATAATGCAAGCTCAGCGGGCCATGGAGCAGGCGAAGGACAAGGACAATGTGTGGCCCAGTGCTTTTTTGAGGAATTGAATATGGCAAGTTGATTTTGATAATGTAAAGTCATCTTCAACTTAAACCTCCATTCCTGCAGGTTGATGGCAATGGCCAACCAGATCGTCGAAAGGTTAGCTATTTGCTTACCAAGGATCTTAAAGATCGAGAACTACGCAATTTCTATATGGACACAGTGCAGCAATGTTTCAGTTACTTGGAGAATACAAGAAATCGGAATAACAAATGCTCACAGTCCAGGCAATTGGTCAAATGCTTGACTGAATATGCCAAAGCTCAGTGTGATGATTGGGATGATCATAGCACTATTTTATTTACTTAAGATACAACCAAAAAAGTTGAAATAGTTTTTTTTAAAGGTGTTTGGCAAATAAAAATAATACTACAAATGCTTACCCCACTTTTTAGATCCTCACAACGATCCAGAAAACGTTCATGATTATCTTTGACATCGCGATCTGTATGCTCTTCCAGCTGATAGAAAACACATTCCAATTGATGTTGCTTTTGGGCATGCAACTCACGAAAATTGGCTGAATCTGCTGTCCATTCACTGAGTACAGCCTGTTTATCATCCTCATAGATTTGTCTAAAGAATTCTATGCGCTGTTTGTGGGTATCTGAAGGGATTTCAAAGAAGTTAAAGTAGAAGTTAGGTAGAATTTATTGTGTAATTGAACCTACCCAATATCTGATTAACATTCTCCATATGCGATTGCTGCAAATTGGCATACATATCCTCAGTGGATTCTATGTGACCCATAAGTCTTTGTATAATGGAGTCCTTACGTTTGAGGGCCTCCTTGAAAAATGACTCTACATCTACGATTTCACGTCGCAGATCTTGAATTTTCACCTGGCGCAATATGCTACGCCATTCCTGATTGATTTTGGCCATATTAAGGCGGCCAAAGGCATCTTCTCGTTTTAGTTTGTTCTAAAAATATGACAAAAATCACTCAAAATACTACCAAATGGAAGTCCTTGTAATCCATACCTTCATATACATTGATATTAATTGCATTTTCCTACGTCTCGTCTCCTCCTCCATGTCGGCTCGCATTTGAAGGTAACGTGCCCGCTCCTCCTCGGACATTTTGGCCAATTTATTGCCTTTACCTTTACCTTTTTTACCCATTTTCGGTTGATTGCTGTTCCCTGAATAATTTTCCTCAAAAGCTGCTTATCAAATTTCAAAGGCCAATCATCGACTAATTAGGCAAAAGAAGTAAAAGGTTTCGTCTCAGCATATAGAAAATAACTAACAAAATTCATTCGTCATGACAACCGTCAACCATTGGCTACCGCCAGAGCCCTTTGAGCCAAATGGAAGTTGCAAACTTTGTGGGGCGCCTTTAATGGGTCGAGATGATTAATACAAATTATATGAAAGCTCAATTAGAAGCAACAAACCTAATAAAGGCATAGAATATTTATTTTTTCAATCGATTTTAAGTGGTTATAATCTTTAAACGTTTTTGTCTAATGTCTAAGAATTGTCTAAGACCCTGAAGAAAAGTTTAATTAAATGCAAAAATTATTTTTAGGTCTGTTTTTGAATTAAAAAGTAAAATTAATGGGCTACCAATTCTAAAACGAATATTCAAATCGAAAGCGTAGGAAGATAACAGGTCTGATTTACTCGTTGTTATACTAAAATGTAGATTTTTATTTTGCCAAATAGCTAATATTTTATTTTATATAATAATAAGTTGGGCTTTGAAGAAAATTTTAAAAATTAAAGACCTAAAGCATATTGGATCGAATAATTTTATAATACCCTCTGCGAGGATATCAAAATGGTTATTGAATACCTATATAAAGGCTCGAAGTCCGGTACAGTATATATCCATCTCTAGTCGAAATATCGATTTGGTTTTGTTTGTTTATTGATTTAACAACTTAGTAGAAAAAGTTTTTTTTTTTTTTTTTTTTTTTTTTTTTTTTTACCAATTCTTTTTATTTACAATCTGTCCTTGGACAATCAGTAAATTTGGAGATACATAAAAACATAACAGGAATAGTCGGCTCCACTGAGTCAACTATTATATATAAACTCTAAGTTGTACAGACGAGTAATTAAATCTACTTAAGTATTTATACATGTGTATTATATTTATAGGTATATATATTTATATTTATGTATATGTACATATATAAAACAAAAGTTAAATCCTATTTGGAAGATCTAATATATGTAATCTTTTTAGTCTTCTTGTTGTTATATTATTAAGTAGACCTAGAGCTAATGAGTTTGGGTGGTTGTGCAGTCTGTCAATATATCTAACACTAAACTCTGCTATTTCATCCTTTACAAATGGTATATTAAGGTCCTTATGTATTTCAGCATTGGAAACATACCAAGGTGTAGTAGAAAAAGTGAATTCAAATGAAAATTTCGAATGTGTAGTTCAAGTTGGTTTATCGAATTGGTTTTCTGATTTTTTCTACATAAAAAAAAAGCCATACTTTTTTCTGTTCAAATATTTTTAAAATTTACTCTTGTTTAATTGGGTCTTAATTTAATAAAATGATACAAGAAAATCGCAAAAACCTGATCTGAACAAAAGTTTTTTTTTACGATTAAGGCTTAGAATAAGTAAGAAAGTCTTATAACATAAAAAGTCTAAATAACATAAAAATAGTTCCCAAGGGGTTTCGACTCTTTTTTATTCTTATGATTTTTTCTGATACGAGTTCCATTAGTTTAACTCTTTAGTTGACTTTTAGTAAGGCGAACATTGCAAGGTATACCATCGACTTTTTCATTTTCTCCAATAATTTTAATAATCGATGCGAACAACTTTGGAGCTAAATCACTAGTTCTAAAGCTTAGTTTCAATATAAAAAGACATTGTATTTACGTTTTTAAATATCTTATGAATATACCCATAATATATAAATGCAAATTTCGAATGTGTAGTTTAAGTTGGTTTGTCGAATTGGCATTTGGCATTCCTAGTGTCTTTAGTTTGCATTTCAATAAAGTAAAAGTCTTAAGAGAAGAAACAGATTAGTAAAGAATTCGATTATTAATATATTGACTCGAATATGTTGAATTCTTTAAGACCATGACAATACCAGTAATCCTAAATTTTTGATATGGTTATCAGATTTTTAATAATGGTTATGCATTTTTAGTAATACGTGAAATAAAAATTTCTTAATTCTTAACAATGAAAAAATTGAAGAATTCAGATCAACGATCAATTTTATAAATTTTCTGAAGAATCCCTAATAGAAATTAGTCTACATTTAAATTTTTAATAATTAATTTAGTTCAATTCATGTATTCTTTAATAAGTTTGATTAAAAAATTAAATAAAAAATATATCCTCTCACTCCCAAATTTGAATTCCAGCTACGCTCTTGCTGCTTATACATTTTGGTTATTAAATTAATTGCATATATTGAATGTAAAATTTGTACATATATTAACACTAATTTTGAACATATTTAGATGTAGAAATTTTCTAATATGATAATCTATTAGCATTTGTTTATAAAAATGACTACTAGTAATACTTAAGTATATTCACCTTATTTTTAAATATATTTAGATGTAGACATTTTCTATATTTCATAACGATAAGATTACTATAGCATTTGCTAAATTTGAAATTATATATTACTATCCTAATGAAGAATTCTTCATAATTGATATACAGGAGCTTCAGGTTCTACATCTTAACATTCTCTCTTACTAGTTAGCTTTCTATTTGAAGTTCTGTTTTACTTTTCCTCATGAAATATGTTTCCTCACGATCTTATATCTACATTAAGCAACTGATGAGTTACCATTTTGTTTTACGACAAAAATAAACGCCCCTTTGGGCCCCGTTTTACCTTGGAGTCAGCCCTTGTTGACAGCCCTGTGAGGTTGGTTGTCAAGCTTCAGTAGACTCGGCATGAAAATGCCTCAACTTAATGTTTAAGCATTTTCACAGGTTATTAAAGCTCACAAATTGCCAATGGACAGTGGCAATGGGCACGTATATAAAACGTCAACTGAGGCAAAACATGTCCAAAAATTGTCTGCTATCATCATGTTGAAGTTTAATTTTATAATCTGCTTAATTTTCTGTCACATGGTAACTAATAAAATGGAAAATTGCAACTGGAAGTTAACTATTTATTTTCCTGTAGTCCTTTAGCTTGGCCATAAAGGTGCATTGCCGTCATGTGGAACGTATACACGAGGATCATATACACCTCTGCTGCAAACATCCAGATGGCCACAACGATGTCTCCGAAATGTGTGCCAAGAAGACGAATTTCAAGTACTTGCCATCGGCCAGTGAGGAAGCTCTCGAAGATGTCACCGTCGATCAGGTGATGTTGGGTGCCTGTTGGGCGAAATGTGTCTTCGATCATTATGGCTTCTTGAAGAAGGACGATGAAACACTCAATATGATGGCCGTTCACACGCATTATAAAATGTATCATAAAACAGATCCGGAATATGAGACCGAAATGTTGGCTGCCTTTGATAGATGTCACTCGCAAAGTTCGTTCAATGTGCCCAGGAAATGATTTAAAGTGGATTATAATCAATTTTTTTCGTACTTTGCAGGTGAAGAAGCTATGACAAAATTTCTGTCCATGACCTTTGTAAAAGCTCTTTCGGATTCAAATTATTGCAAGCCAGCTTCTAGTGTGATATTATCCTGTGTGATATACCATTTCTTTCACAGTTGTCCCAAAAATCGTTGGTCCAACTCAACCGAATGTACCGAGACACTGGCATTTGCCAAAAAATGCAAAGATGTTTTAACCACGATGTAAATTGGGGCTCGGAATATGAAATAAAACAATTATTGAAGATTTCAACTGTGTTGAAGATGGTAAATTTGTTGAACTCCTTTTTGACGTAGAAACTTCTTATATGAATCATCAGCTAACATGTACGAAAAAGTGTCCAGTTCCATTTGGGTATAAGGGTGTACCCAAGAGGGAACGACTGTTTATCGTAAATGACACAGCTAAACTACTTTAAACTGCTTTAAACTAAAGGACTAGAATTGGAATGATAATTTCAGTATTTTTCTTTTTTCATAAAAACTTCAGAGACTTCTCTGCTAAAGAGCATTCAACTGTCGTATTTTTCTATGATGAAACCGCCTGGTCCTGTCGTGTTAATCTATAAATGTATTTACGAAGAGAGGCACGGAAGATTGTATAAAGCTTTGAACCCTATTCGTATTTCCTCTTATTATTAAAACCACCACGAAAAAAACTTCTTCTACTCCTTGTACTAACCGTTTTCGGTCCAAGAAATTGAGGCTAAAATTATTGCTTTAAGAAAAAGATATTCAATAATCGATTAGGTAAAAAATTTAATAGGCCTAAATGGAAACCATTTCACGTGATAACATATTTTTAGTAACCATATTCAATGGTTTTGATCCATAAAATAGATTCCAAATTGAAGATTATGAACAACAAAAAACTTAAAGATCCTTCAGGTTGAGTCACCTTTTAAGGCTTATATTTTTTGTTGGTTTTTTGTAAGTAAAACATAAACCTTCCCATGGTAGCCTTTAAGTTTAACTTTAGTCAGCTTAGTTATAGTTACCTAGATTGGTAGTTAAAATATGCCCATACATGCTCAAAATTTCCGTTGCCATTTAATGGTACCACCCATCAAATCTTATTTTTATACCCTTGGTATGTTGATTTTGCTCAGAAGTGTGCAACGCGTAGAAGGTAGCATCTCCGACCTATATCTTGGATTCAGCCGGATCGGATCACTATATCATATGGCTCCAATACAAACGTCAAAGTCACGAACAGTGACTTTTCTCAATAACTTTGTTATTTTCTGAGCTTTTGTCGTAAAATTAAATATTTTTGAATTTATTCCACTAACAAACGACTGTACCAAATTTGATCAAGTTCGGGTGACTATATCATATAGCTCCCATTGGACCGATCGGTCGAAAACAGTGACTTTAATCAATAACTTCGTTATTTCCTAAGCCGTTTTTTGGCCAACATTAGACCTTTTACACAAAAAACTTGCGAGGGTATACAAACTTTGAAGCGGTCAAAGTTAGCCCCGGTCCTCTGGTTTATAACTACATTTATATAATGTGCATTAAAAAATAGAAAGTTTTATACTTTTTTTTTTTAGTTTAATTAATAACCTTTCTTAAAATTGTGCAATTATTTTGAATTTTACCAAAACTAACTATACTTGCACCTGCAGATATTATCTATGTTTGAGGCAGTTCTTTAGTTTACCAATGCTTCAATTAATTTTCTTACTAACTATTTATTAATTCTTCTTTGTGGCCTTAACTAGAATTCAGCTCAGAGCAACTGCCCTATCTAAAAAAAGTGATGTTTCTTTGCAGCAACTGACTAAATTATGAACTTTCTCTGTAGATAAAAATGTATTTTTCTTAGCTACAATTCTGTCTTTTTATTACATTCGTCTTTTTATACAATCCTCCACGCCCTAAAAGAAATATCCCTTGGCAGAGCATACCCAACTCATATCAACTATCTCAGCTTCTTTGCCTCTACTTTGTTTTAGCTTTTATTTTGCAAATAACAATAATATTTCAAACATTTCACAAAGTAGTCAAAGAATCATTACAACTTCGGCTATAGGCCAAAGTTTCTTCACAGATCGTAGACTTATCCCAACGATCATCTGGACAATTGTGGAAGAATTCACGTATTACACAAGCCAAAATCACACTGGACGTGGGCTCACAGAATTTATGAGACATGTGCTTAAATATGGGATTCGCAAAGAATTTCGAAACGCTCTCCTCACCTGCAAGAAAAAAAGGACAACTTTATAAGTTAAATCAATTGTCTAATGATCAACTTACTCTTGCCATGACAATGATCAAAGGCATTGATCATTTCCTTGGCATATTCCGGATCATCTGCATTCTTGGTTTGGAAATATTTGCGCACAGCCTCGATATCCAGTTCGGTGGTATTCTTCTTTAAAAAGTTCAATTTAAGAAACACACATTTGCCAAAACAAGTGCCTTCCATGGCTTGATCGGCAGTTATATCGACCATGGCCTCAAACGTTTCACCGGGCAATTTGAAACCAGTTTCCTTGGCACAGGCTTCCGTGATATCGTTATGACCATCGGGATGTTTGCAGCATGTGAAAATGTGATCTTCATTAAGGGGCGGTGGCTTGTTGCAGTTTATCCTTATGCCACTGGAACACTAAATTATGTATTAAAAAAGGAGAGAATTTATTTAATTTGCCAACTTACCCAGCTCAAACAAACGATTATTGTCAATATGATGAACAACTTCATTGTTAACTCTGTAATTTCTGGTCAAGAAATTGAACATTATATAGCCCATTGGGACAGGAAATGATGTCTGATAGATATTTTCCAAACGATTAAGCCTTTAGGCTTTATCTAAAGGCTTAATTAGTCACATTTGTTACATTTAATTAAGCAAACTAATGCGATGATTGATGATGCTGAACACAGTTTATAAATGCCACAAGCAAAGTATTTTTCTGCTCATAGACGTGTCAAATGTTTCAACTAAAGTTTGGTCTACTTTTGGTGATCCTTCTGACTGTGGGCAAAGGAGGAGGAGCTGATGAGGATTCGGCAGAAGTAGCCACAACGACTACCAAAGCCATCACAATCAGTGATGGTGATCTCAATGCGGAAACATGTGGCAAGGAAGTGAGTCTTCATTCTATTTTATCCTAGCAAATTATCAAAATCCTTCGTCTTATAGCGTCAAGGCTGCTGCTCGGAAATCTATTTAGGCGATGAAGAACATTTGGTTAAATGTTTTACCATACACGCAGCCAAATTGCCAGCAGAGGGGGAACAAGATATGGCAAAAACCATGAAATTCTTATCGGTTGGTATATATACATATATATCGTTATAATCGTTATTTACTTTGCTAAACTTTGCAGTGCTTTGTTGAGTGTTTGTATAAGCAAAAGAAGTATATAGGTAAAAATGATAGCATCAATATGAAAATGGTCAAATTGGATGCCGAAAATATGTATAAAGATTATCCCAAAGAGAAAGAATATCATATTAAAATGATGGACTTTTGTCGCAAAGATGGTAAGATCCAAAAAAAAAATTTAACATACACACAAATTCGAGACTTA
The DNA here is from genome assembly GCF_018902025.1 of Drosophila willistoni. NCBI lineage: Eukaryota > Metazoa > Arthropoda > Insecta > Diptera > Drosophilidae > Drosophila > Drosophila willistoni. Next base: position 5,345,312 of record NW_025814048.1, read on the forward strand.
CGATTTTCCATTTTTTTTTAGCTGTTACTCTATACAGTTTGCTCAAGGCAAGTCCTGGCGGTGCAACCCTACTGAAAGGGGCCTGTCGTCCTTATCTCTTGATGGTTTTTCTGTGTCAAAGTGAATATCACGAGAAACATAGTTGTCCCTATTTTCGCTGGGAGGGCAACGATAAGGAGAAGACCACCAAAATGTGTCAAGAATCGAAAGATAAATGCTATAAAATTGATGGTCTAATTCCACCTAAGAAGAGTATACTTTGATTGTTTAATTAGAATTTAAAAAAATATATAAAAAATAAAAACAAAAACTACATAACACAACAACAATACTATTACAACACTCTCTCACACACACATTCACAATTACCCCTCTAATCATGGACAATTATGTGGTGCGTAAGGCTACTCTGGATGATATTGAACCGATTATAGGACTAATACACTCATCGAACGCCAAATGGATTGGTAATATACGTCCAAAATATTCAGATAAATGTCGTATATTTCAAAATTATCAAAATCAACGTCTACTTGTTTTGCTGAGAGGCACTCACACCGTTTTGGCCTATGCTGAAATTCGAAATTATCCAGCCATTCATGCCCTGGCTAGTAAGGGTTGGATGAAATGGTTATCCCATAGATATTGGTAAGTAACTCTCATACCATCTACCAATTCAATTAAATCCTATTAATTATATTGTTTAGTTTAGACATACCGATTAGCTGGCTGAATACATTATTTTTGAATTTTTGCATCTATAGAAGTGAATATGCCGATTGTCTGACCATATTGCTGCGAGAGGCTTTCTTTTGCGAACCTCGTATAGTGTATTTGATATCGGTGAAGAATCCAGATGTACAGCAACATGCCTATTATGTGGAAAGTTTTGACGATTTGGCCAAATATGCGATCATCTATTATCCGCGTGATTTTGATATTAATAATAATGTCAATACCCAATGTTTATATATAATCTATCGTTTCAGTCGACTAATGATGAACAGAATAACCTATCGCAAGGCCTTGTAAGCAAACACAATTCATTCCACAATGAATGGAAACCCAATTAGATAAATTTTGATTTCTAGGGCCGAGGACAATGATGATATAATTGACATACATAAATATGAATTGCCAGAAATGCATCAAGAATTGGGCGATTACTATATAGCCGAAGAGATAATGCGTACCGATGAGAATGCCCATAAAACTTTTCTGGTGGTTGCCGAATTGGTGAATCAGTCTCAGGAAACGGAAACGGCTGGCTTCTTGTGGCTTAGCACCGATCTGGACCTCCTTTACCTTATCCAGCACTATGATTTAGAAAATTTTGGTAATCTAGTCAAGTCCGATCAAGAAGATTCACTTTACCTCGAGGAACTGATTGTATCGTAAGCATTTTTAATATATTATTTATGGTTTTAAATACAATGAAATTCTCTAACAAAAAAGCCAAAAAGGAATCATTTATGCTACTCTAATTGTATCTAGAAGAGTTCTCATTTGTCTCTGGGAAACAGAATATATCAGTCCTTCAAATTTCTTTAAATTTTGAATCAAAAATAGTCGAGTTCTGATCTGAGACTGAGTTAATTTTTAATGCAAATGGTCAAGTTTTTCTATCCGATTTCAGAACATGACAAAGGAATTTTAAAAGATGATGATGATTCCTAGCTTGTCATACCATTCGCCATCTCTTTGAGGGTATAGCCAAATCGGTGTGCTAATTTACTTACCTCTTTTGTCTTTATAACCTACTCTAGAGGGTATAAAACATTCGGCTTTCAGTATATTCTAATTATATGAATACAAAATTCACGGATTTAATCTTCTTTTTAATACATTTAGGCAGAGTATTTGTCGGATTAGACAATCGTTGAAGTACACAAAGAGCTAAAAACATTATAAATGAGAATGATATCATTACAGAAATGAAAATTTTGAAATTAGATAGAGAACAACAAAAAATTAACAAAGATAATTCGAGGAAAGTACTCAAAGAGATACAGGACGATCTAGACAAGTGAAATACCAATCGAAAGAGATTTGTCTAGTTTATATCTCGAGTCAAATATCTTGAGTGAATGGTTTATTATCCATATAGATCAAGGTTTATCATTTTTAGTATTTCCCTTTAAAAAGATAGAGAAGGAGAGGGAGAAACTTTTCGATAAGTCATTTATTTGTATAGCGTTTTCTCATTAAAACCCATTACACTAGCTTGAAATGTATTAAAATCAAATGGTCCAAGACCACATGGAACTATTAAAGTTGGCTGCTCTTGATAAGTGTTTTTAATTTCTTATTTCTAGATTCATACAACCTAAAGCCGATGCAAGTTTATTTACTCGCGATGCTTTAGATGACTTGGATGCTACAACTATATTTGGCGGGCTGCCTAGATATGACAGTGGCATGAGTGTGGCTAGTACGGCTAAAGTGCAACTTAGTTCAATACATGGAACTATTGTCGAGACCATAACACCCAATAAGTTCTATATGCGTGAGAGTATTTATCTAAAACTAAAGAATATTTTTGACAGTAAGTTAGAAGAAGTTTCGACGATTGTTTCAATTATTTCAACTATTTCTTTATAGAACTGCATAATTTGGATTATTATATATCGGAGGAGGTCAAATCATTGAATTTATTTTATAATTCTGGCAATCGTAGTATTCCACCCGGACCCAAGGCCATTGAAAATGCTTCTAATGTATTTCTATTGAAATTTATTGCTGCACGCAAAGATTTCCCCTTGCAACGTCTATTCAGTTGTCTGGGTGCCATGTTCTGTGCCTATCCGGATCGTGACTATTGCATTATGTTGATATCAAACACGGAGAAGCTCACAAGAACCCATGCGGAGTTTTTGAAATATTTTATTCCAGTAGCTCCAAGACCCTCGAAATTGACCAGTTTAGATGATTTGTATATAACACATCGTAGTACGATGTTTGGAGAAATTAGGTAAGCCTAGAAATCTTTGAAAAGAGAGAGTCTTATCAAAGTTTTTGTCGTTTAGTTTGTATGCATTGGAGGAGGAAGATGCTACAGTTATAAGGAATATGATTTTGGGCTCTGCTGAACCATTTCAATCTGTAACTAGCTCCGATGCCAGCAGCTGTAGTTTTTCCTATGCCTCCAAGATCAATGAATATGCCCAAGTGGAGCACGAATGGCAGATTGTCAATGAGATCATTAAGGATGTTTTATTTAATAAACTGAGTGAATTCTACTTTTATACCATACGCTGTGGCAATTCAACAAAACCAGCTAAAGAAAATACCATTATAGGATTTGTGATATTGAGACGATTCTATAATCATCATGAGCTATTTTATCACTATCATTTGCCCAAATATGAGGATCATCTGACGCATTCGAGGGCCGAGATTATATCCTTAAAGCTGCAACCGCTTTTCCATATGAGCAGTGAGACAATTTTTCGTCATTTGGCCAGAGAAACGAACTTTTTCGATTTCTATTTTATATATTCAAGGGCGGTAAATATACAGAGATTTATAATGGATCTTATATAGTTTTTGTAATATGATTCCTTACCCATAGTCCGATGAATTTACCAACGATCTTAAGTCCATGATGATGCTGATTGAAGCGAATCCTATGAAAAAGAGTTCCATTACCATAAACTTAAGCAGACATGAGGAATATTGTAGTGGAAATGTTGATTTGCCCAAACATAATTTCTACAAAGATCATTTAATAATCTTTCGTAATAAATTGAATCCACCCAAATGGTTTGGTAATACCAACAAATTGGTTATCATAGGCTACGGCGAAGAGTGTAAGGCATTTCTACGTCAATTGGTCTTTCAATGGAATAGCAAAGAGTGAGTCGAAAACATCGAATAACAAGTAGAGAATATTAATTTTCCTTTTTTAGCCATAAGAACTCGGATACCTATACGTGTTTGTGTCGGGTTCAGGTTACAGTCATTTACCTACCCGGCCGTGTTGAGGCCGATCATGACTGTCAATTTCGTTGTCCATACTGTGCCGATTTCTATAATTGTTTTATGAACTATCGCAATGGCTCATGCTATGTCAGAGATGCCACAACTCGCATGGATTTGCGTTATTTTGTGCATTTTGTTCCGGGAATCGTGGACACTGTTAATAGGTGAGTGTAAAAATCTGTCCTCTATGTTGTCTTTTAATGTTTTCTTTTTATTTATTAGGGAGCAAAAATTTGTGAAATTGAAAAGTAGTTGCCAAATTCATTATGATACTCTCATATTGATGAACGCCATGAAGTATTCATTGAGGAATGAGGTTCCCAATCCTGATCCTTATACACTAAATCCTTGCAATTTCATTCAAATCAATTGTCGACTGGATAAATTCATGTTATTCTACAAAGTCTGTGTTCTGTTGGAGGAAATGCCGCGACAACATATGATTCTTGTCTATGGCTCAAACATAGAGACCTATGAATGCATATCCTTTTTGCTGGATCATGGTGTATCGCCCTCAAGACTGATATTGGTTCGTCCTCATATTCCAGTGCTTAGTGCAGAGGATGATAAACTGAAGAATCCCTATAGGGATAGGAATGTTCAATTTGTACTCGATGAGATTCTCGATGACAGTGGCATAAATGTCTATGAGAATCTTCAGTTTGTTCAATGGGTCGAATATACCGATACGAATTTCATAATGGAAGTAATATTTGAGGAATATGCGAGTCGGAAAAGGGTTTTAATTGATTGTGATGTATTCATATCATTCGACGAGGGTATTCACACCAATTGGATGACCTTGCAATGTATGGGAAAAACAAAAAACTTGCATTTATATTAACTTACACTGCTTTTTTTCAGGGATTACCAAGGCGGGCATTGAGGTGAAAAACAATCGAATACAAGTGAATAAAAATTATCAAACAAACGATCCACATATCTATGCAGTGGGACAATTTATTGAAATGTGGGATAATCCCAATTATCAATATCAATATACAAGTGAAAGAGAATTGGCTAAAAAGGTAAAAAAAAAAAATTCTTTCCACAAATTTCTCATTATAGCCCTTTCTTATCGGATTTATCATTACAGCTTATGTATATACTGAACATTTGGACCAAACCAGTCGGTTTCGAGTACAAATTCTCACAGCCGACCTTTTATCAGGCACTTTTACCTCTTAATTATCACTTTACTAAAGTGACCATGCCACGTCGTTATATGTCCTCGACTTTGTCTTCGGTATATTCCTGTTTCATGACTACCTATCTAAATAACACCTTTTGTCGGGTTAGTCTAACAAATAATTTTATAGTGGATGAGATAGTTGTGGTTACCAAAGATGTAAGAATGATACTTGAAATTTCTTCTCCTTTTGTTTAATAAGTTTCCTTTTTTTTGTTAGACAACCCGTTTGGACTTCTTGGAGTTCTTTTGTGGCAAACATGAGGCCCTTCTCAATAATCTAAGAGCCCGCTATAATGCCCATACAATACCATGTTTCCTTAAGTTTTTCCAGGAGCCCTGGACAGAATTGCTAATGCATGAGAATTTCGATGATTTGCAAAAACAAAATCGTGATATTCTAAAGCCAATTGCTGTATCGAATACCTTGGTAAGACTAACGATACATTTGTATACAAATGGCGACTAACTCTGATTGATTTTTTTTAGTCTTCTCAGAAATTGAGTCGCACTGCCATACAGGATATGGCACAAAAAGAGTTTCTAGATATCAATAAACGGGTCTTGGAACAAACTCTATTGACTTTCTTGAGAGATCATCGCAATGATTTCAATCATGAATTCGCCCTGCCCGAGGATTATTGTCAGTCGAGAAATAATGCTAATACCAATAATTGTACAGCAAATGAAGCAAGGAGAAAATCGTAGTAGACTTCATATATCAACACTAATAATTGTGTTCACTTGAAACAACAAACAAAAAAAACAAAAAAAGATCAAAAACAAAAAAAAAAAGAAAAACAATACAAAAAAAAAAGAATAAATCTAAATAATAAAATGTCCCATCAATATATTGTACGTTCGGCATTTCTTCAGAATGTTGCTCAAATCGAGGAACTTTACAAGTCGAAACAGTCTCAACACTTTGGTGAGAAACGCAGTCCACCGCTTACCCAATTGTTCTATGAGTATCAGAATCATCGTTTGGCTGTCTATGAACAAGAAGACGATACCAAAATGGTGGCCTATTGTGAATTTTGCATTTATCCCAATATTGCGGTCTTGTCCAATCATTTCTGGCTAACCTGGCTAAATGCACGTTTCTGGTTAGCCCCCTCACCCAGAATGAGAAACTACTGAATATTAATTTCAAATTTCTCTTCTAGCCTGGAAAAACCACTCACTGTGATCAATACGATATTTTTCAATTTTGCCATCCATCATGAGCAACACCCGAATGTCTTCAAGCAGGTTATCTATGAGGTTTTCTATCGTGAACTTAGAGTTTTCTTTATACTCATAGCGAAGCCTCCTACTTATGGGGATGGTGAATATAAGCTAATTGAAAGCCTTGGCAGAACCTACTATCCCAAGGATTTTAAGGTCACTGCAAATACGCCCTGTCCATCTATTATTATCATAGAGAGAGAGAAAATTATGCCAATATTATCCTTTCGCAAGGCCTTGTGAGTTTAACTTTAATTGAGTTACGTCCTTGATTGTGTTAGGTCATCTTTCTTATGTTTAGGCCTGAGGATAATGATGATATAGTCAATATTATAGACTTTGAGGAGCCGCAATTGCGTGAAAACTACGGTGACTTTTATATTGCTGAACTTTTAATGGGCACCAATGGTCGTTTAGGCACAAGTAAGCTCATTGTGGCTGAGGTAAGTCGATCGCAAAATAGGGACCAAACTGAAGTTATATGTTGTCTATATTGAATGGCTTGCAATTTGCAAGGTGACAAGTTTCATTCAAAATTTATAAGACCAATGTTTAGTCGATTTTTCGAAATTTAATGGTCCGATAGATAATAATGACGTATGCATATATGCATAGTTCCTAAAATAGGCTTCGAAGTTCAATATTTAAATTTAGTTCCAAATGATGATGTAAACTTCTGTGGTAATTTAATTTTGGTGTCTCAATGGCTATAGCTTTACCAGATCTTGTTCCAATTAGGCCTATTTGGGTATATCCGACATTTGATGTATACATCTGAAGTATACCTACATATGAAGTATACAGTTTTCCGCTGATCCATTCATAAACGGTAGAGTTAAACTCACACCATCTTTAAATTTCATAATTCATATCCGTTTTCGGTTCAATTATTGAAAGTTTTAAAATGTGATACTTTCCTTAAACTTTCGAAAACAGATTAATGCCTAAAATATACCTCACATTATGAGGTCAGAATATTCTTATTTGAATATAATTATAAAACTGGAAATAATTTTAAAATAAAGAATTTAGATGGTTAACCTCAATAATTCAGACAGTGGGAAAAAATCAGTCGAAAAAATTTTTCTAATTTTAGGATGAATCAATAGACCTATAGTTCCAACTTAATTTGCTTTATAATCCTTCAATATTCCCCTTTCTTTTATGGTTAAATTCGCCAACAAAATAAAAAATTAAAAATATAGGGCAATATAAATATTAACATAGTGGAAGCAAATAACTTATTAAAGTGTATCTCTCGATATAGAGAGCAAAAGTGAGTAAATGGTTGGAATTTTAGCTTTATATAGCACAGAAGTCTATTTCGAAGCCAGTGAAATAGAATTGGTTTTCTATATACTCCTTATTTATATGCGAACAAAAAAGCAAAGATAGAACATAAAAGTTATTTTGGCCTAAGTACATAAAAATGAAAAATCTAACCTAGTTAACATGAAGTCGCTTTGGCTCACTACAGTAACTGAAAAATGCGTCTATATATACCGTCGAGTTTCGATAATTTGTACCCCGCTAAATTAAAAAAACCTCAATATTTTTCAAGAAACTGCTGGTCCCTTGAAAAAATTTCGTTTGAATGGAAAACACGGTAAATTGAAATCCTCTGTAATTCGTAAATTTGATCCTTTGACATTTATCGAGACTCGACTTTATCTTTAGCCTAACCCAAATAAGTTTTATCTTAATAACAAAAATCGCGTACAATATAAGCAGATAAAATATATAAGATCGAAAAACTTGCTTTGGCACCTTGAATATGTATTTTTTACCCTTCTTATGCTTAATGAAGATTCTCTCACACAGGTTACAAATGAGGCTACCGAGGAAGTCAGTAATACTGGACTAATGTGGCTTACGGATAGCTTGGACATGGAATTATTACTCAAAAACTTTAATTTCGAACGCTTGGACAATCTGGTGCGCTGTACTCCCGGTGCTCCACACACTGTGGTGTCATTTCAAGTGGAGTGAGTTTTTCTTACGAAAATTGTTTAGCATTTTTGGGCTAACATTGTATACTTTGTAGATGTGTGGAGCCGAGGCGATATACTGCTCTCTATACCGAAATAGGTATTGATAAATTGAAAATCCAAGGTGGATTCGGCGATGGGTCCAGTTCGGTGTGCATTGTCAGCAACGCTGCCGGTGAACCTGAGTGTGAGGTGAAGAGAGATAGCTTCTTTGATCGAGCTTATGTATTCTCGAAATTTAAGCATATATACGAAGGTAAGAGTAGATAAATCAAAACTTTTGTAAACATTTACCAATTCAGTTTTATTTGCCTTGTAGAGTTACGCAATGGCAGTCATTATGTAGATATAATAAGGAAAAATTTAATAGTGACATATGATACGCCAAGTCGAAAATTTGAAGACGAAGGATATTTAAATGTAGATTTCGGGTCCTCGGTGAGACTAGAGACGCCAAGATCGTCAATTAGAGGTCTTAATAGAGCTGCGAAAGCCTTTCTCTTGAAGAAGTTTAATTTACATCCAAAACAACGTGTGGAATATGTATTCTTTTTTCTAAGTGCCACTTTTAGTGCCTATCCACAACATGAGTATTGTTTGGTCCCTGTGCCAGCCGTTGTCCATCTGCCCGACAGTCTAAGACATATGATTAAGTACTGTATGGTAAGTCGTTAGGGAATTATTTTTAAATTTCATTTACTCATATATTTTACAGCGGGTTAATCATCGTCCTAGTTCTTCCACATCCGAGGAAATTTTCGTTTGTCATCGAAGTACACTCTTTGGTAAACTTAATCTCATTAAATTGGAGGAGATTGATATGCCTGAGATTAGGAAAATATTGGGCCAGGATGGGCGAGGTTCAAACTTAGGCGATGAGAATACCATTCGTTCACCTGAAACGCTGAACCGGGAGTCAAAGCGTGATGAATTAATCGATGAAATCTTCAATGATGTACTTAACAATTTCGAAACAGAGTTAATAGCATGGACATTCTTTTGTGGACAGACGAACATACCTCGTGTCGATTGCACCATAATTGGTTTCGTAATCCTAAGGTAAGCCAAGGAACCAATCAATTAATATAATTTATTTGTTTTCCCCTCACTCAGACCCTTTACGGACTATGAGTATGTGAACAAGCAATGCTTCTTGCCACCCAATGAATATCATTTGCATCATTATCGTGGTGAGATTATCATGCTAAAAGTGCATCCATTCTTTCAAATGTGGTCAGATGAAATTTTTCGCGCTGTGGGCGTAAAATCGGGTTACCGAGAACTCTATTATCTTAATCATTTTATGGGTGTATCGTTCCCAAATGATCTAATAAGTAATATGATGCCCATCGAACCTTTGCGCCAAAAGAGGAATTGGTATACGGGCTCTGATCCATCTTGGGGTTTTCGTCGTCCCTCGAAAACGGTTAATTTTCCCATAATAAATTTATCTCGAGATCGTTTATACGTCTATTGCCATAATTTGCTGGCTTCCAAATATCTGGGACCACATAAATCTCTTGTCATATTAGGCTTTACGGATACATGTCGTGCCTTGTTGAGGCGCTTAATATTTGGTTGGAACACCAAAGAGTAAGTTTAACAATGAGAATCATTTTAATTTTTGTTGGTAAGATGAGTAGAACATTGATCCTTTGAGAGCTTTGAGTTAACTTAATTAATGCTAAAGAAGCACTAGAATAACTATCTCCTTTTACAAATTTACGTTCGCGATACTTTTAAGATGTCGAGATGTTAGCTGGGCCTTTACTTTTTTGATTGTCTCTTCATTCACTTGCCAACATTTAATTATTTCCGAAACCTAATTACTTTTTAATTTATTATTATATAAAGTCCTAGTCATCATGATCCGGAAAGTTATAATTATGGATATAAATCTAGACATATTCACTTTGTAATTTATTTACTTTCTGATCTCGAAATTAAACTTTCTTTCCATAAATAGATTTAGCAACATAGTTTTTAATTTTTGATCGGTTCTTCTAAATAATTGACACAATTTTAAGATTTTAAATAGACAGCTGCATGAATGATAGAAAAATCAATTCAAGTTAACAATATTGAATACCAAATGAAAGAATTGAATGACTTTCAAAATTGGCTTTAAGTGAATGATTGTGACGTAGAAATCAGTCGCACAACATTGAAACGAAACAAAACGAATGAAGTTAGAAAGTAAACACTGAACTGCTATGATTTGAATGCATTTGAATCCCAATTAGTTTTAAGTATTTATTTGTATTGTATATCTCTGCACTGTATGTGATTACTACATGACTAAACAAGTGTGGTCGGTGGGGTCTCAGTGGGGTACTTCTCAGGCTACAATACTGTTGTTATCGGGTTCAAACCGCCTACCGAGATGAATTTTTTTTCCAACTAGTAAAGTAACATGATTTCTCTGTTCGTGGCAACTAGAAAACATACTTCTAAATTAGATTTTCCAAGATTTGTCCCAAAATGTCCAATCCAACACAGAGCACTAAAATTTTTGGTGGATAGCATATTCAAATTTTAATAACCATTATTTTCCCTACATTTTTGATAAAATTATTAGTTGTTCAATTCGAATAAGTCGAATGATTCGAGTGTCTTACAATTAGTATAATTCGATGATTTGACACTCATTTCATTGCCTTTCATTAAACAGAGTTACATCTTTTTGGAGATTTGACAAGTACTAACATTCACACTCATTCATTTCAAATCAATTCGAATGCATTCATTCGACTATCGTTTTTCTTTCATTCATGCAGCTCCCTGGTTTTAAATCACATCTTAACGTATCATTGAACAAAAGTTACACAATATAATTAATTAACTTTCCATTCGAGTGTTCGTATGAAAAGGTATGTCCTCCAAGTCAGAATATATTAAGGATTAAGGAAAAATTGCTCCTTGAAGCCCTAGCTCAAGCACAGACATACTAAGAGACTTTGATCAGATCATTTTTGAGTTATAGATTAGGCTGTCAGATTAATTTTTATTGAATCATTTCTTTTACTTTCCAGTTTTTCTTACGTTAAGAAACACAATTGCCTCCCAAGCGTGGATATTACGGTAATTGTGCAATATGGCATTGTGGAGGCTGCCTACGATTGCCAATTCGATTGCCGATATTGTGATCATAATCGTAATTGCTATATAAGTAGATTCAATTGTGGTCCCTATGTGCGGGATACAACTCATCGGATGGATCTGCGTCAGTATGTACACTTTGTGATGGGCACTGTTGAATATATCGATAGGGAGCAACAAGTGATTGGTTTGGATAACAATTGTAAAATCAAATACAATACTTTACTTTTGATGGTCGATTCGAAATATGGTTTCAAGGAAATGGATGCTGCCGAAATGCCTTATAATTATGCTCAGATAAATATGAGATTGGATAAAATTATACTCTATCATAAGTTACAGGAAATGTCCGGTGATAAATTTCCGAGTAGACAAATTTTAGTCTATGGCAACAATTTGGCTGTCTATGAGTGCATTAATTTTCTACTCAAACATGGTTGTCTACCGAAACACATTATTTGTGTACAACCGCATAGAATTGTTTTGCCGGATGCCTCAAATAATCCCACTGTGGATTTAGGATTGGATTCGATATTAGAGGAAATGATTAAGGATTTGAATATCAAATTCTATAGCTCGTGTAACTTTGTCGAGTTCACTTACTACAAAAATGAATTTTTTATTGAGAAAGCAAAATTTGCACGATTTCCCACTGGAGACACATTTGAGATATCTTGCGATCTTTTTATCAATTTTAATGAGAACTATTTGAGAGCAAACACTGAAAAGGGTAAGAAAGAAAGCAATCTATTAATTTAATTTTCCAATCTTAAGACAATCCTCGTTGTTCAGTTGCTTTCTTTTGAAAGTACAAAAGTCGAATTTTGGTAAATTGTTTAATGTTTGGAAATCGAAAGTTACTAAACTCATTTTTGTTTATGATATCCCTTCCTAGGATACATAGTTTTAGGGATTTTTAGCCCTGATTGAACGATGTATTGTTATACATACAAGCATAAAGGATTATGGTTTATCTCTACAGTTTTCTAGAACGATAAATTAATCTCCATTCATTGATCAATTTGTACTACATCATTGGAATGAAAAAAATCTAACCAATTTTAAATCAATGTCAGCCCGTCCGTTTGTCTGACTGACTGTTTCTATGAATACCAAATAGTCCCTCATTTTGTTGGTGCCATGAATAGTTTAGCTTCTTTTTGCTGATTGCAACGAAAACCCAAAATCTAACTAACTATATTTTCATCTCTAAATAATAGAAAAGTCTGCTTCAGGAATAAAATAAAATTTGTTTGTAGAAACATAAATCTGCTTCTCATCTAAGTGTCCTTCAGTTGGATTTAAACCTAAAAATCATTCTTATGTACTAATGTTTGGATTGGGATTATGGGGTTAAACGGATTTTGAAACTGTAAAGAAAACGATTATAAAAAGGGATCAGGTATAAGCATATTCCACATTCATCATTCTTAGAAATAGGGAAATAATCACATGATATAAAAGAATATATTAACATTGTGTCCATGTGAAATATTCCAATCGAATTTATACTCTAAATGTTGCGTATACGCATGGTGTTCCCCTTTGGTCAGAAATATTCCGTGAAAGCTTCAGTTGGAAACGTCAAAACTTTCGGCATATATGGCCAACACAACTGTAAAAGAAAAACGTATAATTTTCGATTTCCAAGAATTATTAAAATAATGATAATTTTTGTATTTATTAAAGTCGTCTCTGAACACCAAAATGAATCCAGACATAAATATTCGTATATATATTTTATATTATATTTCTAAACATTTGTCAGTACTTCGTAATTGTGGAATTGAAATTACGGAAGATAGGCATATATGGGTAGACGAGAATTATTGCACTAATGATCCAAATATCTATGCTGCTGGCAAATATGTAACCATCAAAACGGAGCCAAACTATCAATATATACATACTGCTGATGAAGAGATGGCTGATAAGGTGAGATATCTTGGATAGCTTCTAACCATCTGACAATTGACTTTGCCCTCTTTTTGTTCAGTTGATAACTATACTTAAACTAAAACGCGACGAAACCGATGAACCTTTCGAAAGGCGTTTCTCAAAGCCTTGCTACTTCACGGCACTTGTACCATGTAGCTATAAGGTGGTTAAGGTCACCGTGCCCAAACGTTATGTGATTGGTCACTTGACCAATGAGTACAATGAAAAGTTGACCACTTACGAGGATGGAGATTTTTGCCGTGTGAGTTTATCGTACACGGGCATGATTACCGAAATTACATGTGTCACGAAAAATATCTGGAAGAAATACTATTTCATTGAGTACTTTTGCGGCAAGCATGAGTCATTGCTTAATAATCTAAGGAATCGTTGGAAACTTGGTTTAATAACAAATTTCCTAACATATTTCGAACAGCCATGGACTGAGATATTTATGCATCATTGTTTTGATGATCTGCAAATGGAAAATCGTAAGGTTCTGATGCCTTTGCTAAAGAAAATCTCACCTGCTCAGGCTCTGAATAATGCCAGATTGAGGGAACGTCATCAGGAAGCTTATCAACCTTTATTGGAGGCGAATGTGGTTAATTTTCTTCGTCGTTATCGGGCCGATTTTATTAATCAATTTGCTTTGCCCGAAGATTCTGGTTGGCCATTTTTTTAAATTTACATATACTCTTCAAGATTTTTGTTTTTGTGTAACATATATATATAACTTTATAATAGAATTGATCAATATTATTATGTTTAACCTAGAACATTTCGTTTTTTGTGTTTGTCATTTTGTTTGCCATTTCGTTGTTAGTCAGTTAAATTAGTATAACAATCTTGTATTGGGTTAGCTAAAGCTTAAGTCTAACGTTTTCTCGTCAAATATGTACTAAAGCATGTTTTATTGTTTTGTTTTTGCCTCTTTCATTTAGAGGGGATTGCATACAGAGGGATTGCGACGTTGATGATGACGCAGATTCAGATTCAGATTCATTAGCTCAGCCGGCGGGCTACGAGGGAAGACAATTAGGTGATGATTTATCATCTGGCCTCATATGCCCTGTAAATATCTTCGTAGTTCCTCCTCAGTGTCGAAAATCATAACAGGGAATGGTGAGCCGGGCACAAATTCTCCAGCCCATTTCACTTCCACGCGATAGTCACCTGGTTCGGTAGGATCGTACTGAAATGGATAAATAAAGAAGGATTAATAGAAGTTAAAAAAGATTTCTCTTGGGTTTAAGAAACAGATGGGGTTTCTGCGCGATAGATCTAGGGCACGTGCCCTTCAAATACTACACTCACTTTGCACAAAATGGTTCGGTCCTTTTGGCTCTCACGCTGCATTTCTACACGGAAGGCTCCTTTGGGTCCCCGAACTCGCACGGTCAACTGGCCAGCACCAGCTCCACGTGTGTCGCATATGAAACGCGACTGAAAGGTGGCCAGCACACCATGCTCTATGCCAGGACCATAGACTCGCACCTAAAACAAAAGGATAACTCATGAGAACGACAATCGAATGGGAAAATTTCGATGATCTTACCTTGCTGGCATCTGGAGCACCGGCAACTTTTAAGGCAAATGGCGAGCCGGGCACATTCTGACCGCCATACTTGATAGTTAGCAAGTGACGACCCGGCTCTTGAGGTTTAATATTGAGCGTGAAAGTTGCATCACCATGGTCATAGAGTTCACAATAGGCAACTTTGCGTACGCCAGCACAATGGGCTGTAAGTTCGCCAGGACCAGCACGTCTTGTGTCTATCCAGGACTTGATATCCTTGCCAACTATGCCATGTCGTAGTCCCTCACCGGAGGCTATAACCTTAGAGGCATCCATGGAAGAGCCAACGGCCACCGTGAGCGGACAACCTTTGACAAGACGGCCATTCCATTTAACTGAAAGGGTCAAAGTGCCCGTTGTGGACTTTTGTGGCGTGTAGGAGGCTAGCCAGATGTTCTCGCTGGGTCGTGGCTGGGCCAAGCTAACAGGCAGCGAGGTGTTGTCCTGGCTGGTAAGAAGTATGACCTCTGGACGGCCAGCCGGAGCATTAGATGCATCAATCGTAAAGTGAGCTGCCTCGCCAGCTTGGGCAGCGGCCAGACCACGACCCATCAGCTGTACTTTATCGGCTGCCAATTGGCCAGTGACGAAGGCACTTCTGGGACATTGGGTGATGGTCAGACCACTCCAAGTTAAGTCCAAATCATGCTCGCCAGCAGCCAAATTCTCTCCGGTGATGTTCAGGCACATCTTGTCGTCGGGCATCTTATCCACTGGGATCTCAATGCCATCAATGCTGCACACCAATTTTCCAGGTCCCGCATTTTCTACATCGAAGACAATGCGAGCGGGTAGAATCAAGCGACCATCATGATCCACCAACGTACCCCAGCCACCGACTGGTGTGACCTTATTCGATTCCACGCAACTGATGTGCCAGGGCGAGCCGGGCAAACTTCCTCGATTCGGGCAACTGGCACGGATTTCATATTTACCCACTGAGAGAATCGTATATGAAATGCGCCACTCATTGTTACCCAGGGCCTTGATCTTTGGCTCGATGCGTTCACCGAATTCATCTACTCTTTCGATTTGAACATTCGGCGCAATGGGACAGTAAACCACAAAAGAAGCTTCTTTGTTGCGATGGCACACTTCCAAGCCATGACCAGCTGCTCGTGCATCGTTCCTTACGCCACTCGAAGAGGCGGTGAAGTTCAGGGGAGAGCTGGCTATTGTCTCGCCACCGTACATTACGGTCAACTTGTAGTTACCCGGTTGGGAGGGCACGAATTCCACATTGTAGATACCCTCGGATTGCTCACTGATAAGCACCGGAATACTCTGATTGCTGGGCGAAATGGCAAAGGCTTCCAGTTCGGCGGTGCCAGCATTATCTGTGCGCACTGTAAAGCTGTTGGGACTGTGAAGGGCCAACGGTTCTTTAGTGACGCCTTGAGTGGACACTTTACTGCTGTCGAAGGACTCGCATGTGAAGGGACTGCCTGGCAATGGTTTGGACTGATGAAGAACCTCTGTAACGATCAAACGTAACCAATTAGGTGATGTTGTCTCTCTCATATTTAGCTTCAGCTACTTACCAATAACACACTGTCCCGGCTTGTTGATGGTGAACTCTGCTTGCAAGTGCCCATTCTTGGTCTGATAGCAGCGCACTGGCAGAGCCTGTCCACCTGGACCAGATACCACCACATCGAATTCTCTGGCTGGACGTTTCACGGTATCGATGGCGAAAGATGTTGTCTTGCCTACTCGGGCCTGATAAAGACCTAAGCCACTAACACTTATTTCCTTGCCCGCACTGGCTGGTAGCACATTAATTTCGAGTGGCTTCAGCGATATGGGAACATCATTGAAAAGAATGCTGATCTTGTGTGGAGCCACTCGTGTGGGCTGATAGACAATCTCATAGACTCCCGTCTTACTCGGTCCGCGAATAGTGTGAGCCACTTCGGTGGCACCGCATCTCACCAGAGCCGAGAGATCTCCCTGACCTGCTTCATTGAGAGAGACCCCTATACTAGCTGGACGATGGCAAAAGGCTTCGCTGACTTCGCCGATCTTCACCAGACTTGGATCAAAGATGCATAAAGTACGAGAGCCAATGTGCTGACGTGTTTCGCGATCGATGAAACGCAGTGTGTAATTTCCCGTTTGATGTGTACGGAATTCAGCAGTTTGACGATTAATGGTATAGGGAACATTCTTCTGATCCGGTGAAAGAATCTCTACAATCTGATCATCTGCGGGAAAATCAATGGCAGCCAGACTACCTATCTGAATGTGTTGAGTATGCTGTTGTATGTCCACGCGGAAGGGACTACCATCTACGGCCACCTCATTGAACGTGATGTTCACGTAGTGCGGCTCAGTGCTCTGTGGGACAAATGTGACATCATATAGACCTCTCGCACAGGCCACAACCTCAGCTTTGACAGTGCTGCTATCAGTTGAAACGACCAGCTCCAACGTGCCTTCGCCTGCTCCTGCTGCATCCACACTGAAGGTAACTGGCACCCCCAAAGTGGCTGGGCCATATTGTTGATCCAGACCACTAATGCTCACCCTAGAGACATCAAAGACATTGCAACTGAAGGGTGAGCCATTAATATGCTGATCATTGGCAGTCACACTTATCAAATGACGACCCACTGTGGTGGGGCGGAACGAAGCAGAGTAGCTACCGCCATCATGCTGGCTCAACTGGCAATGCTCGTTATCACCAGAGGGGGAGGTGACAAATATTTGAGGTTCCACACCATCGAAACCCTCCAGCTCGAAGGTATTATCCATTTTGACAGCAGCCTGTTTGAGGCATTCGCCCATGGCCTGGGCACGTGGCAAACCCATCGAGGAAGACGATGAGGCTGCGGCTATGTGACAGCTAAAGGGGGATCCTGGCACTGGGTGCCCATTGAAACGCACTGATAACGAATGGGAAGCTGCCTCGGTGGGCTTAAAGTTCACCTTGAATCTGGCATTGCCCTCAGATTGGACAAAATTAGGCACATTCTTTCCATTGACAGCAACAATGATCTCTAGATTACCAGCTCCCGCCTGAGAGGCATTGATGCCAAAGCTCACACTTTTATTGACAACTCCGGGACGGATGTCCGTGACGATCACCTTTTCGGCGGAGTAAGCCTTCAGTAGGAAGGGACTTCCCTCGACATGACCACCACCTGGTAGACGAACTTCAACTGAATGATCGCCTACTTCAATGGGTTCAAATTTGACATTGTAGCCGAGGGTGGTCGAACCCAAGGGATCAATTTTGACAGGTACACTGCGTCTGGCTGGTCCCAGAACTTCCACGGTCGGTTTGGTATCCGACTCCACCACAAATTCAAATAGACGTCCCACGCTGACTTTGTCCATAGTTTCCGGCGATTGAATACGAGCAGCAGCTGCCACCCGGCAAGTGAAGGGAGAACCAGGCACATCTTGGCTATTGAAGCGTAGCTCAACCGTATGACTCTCCGCCTCGCGAGGAGTAAAACTAATGGCGTATGTGTGCTGACCCTGGGCCTGAGCCGATGTCGGTACACGTCCACCATTCACAGTGACTTCAAGATTACCAGGACCGGCTTGACTTGTTTCCACCAGAAATGTGACAGCTTTACCCACAGTGCCACTGCTCACATTTTTCACCTTTATAGCGCTGACATCATAAACCTAAAAGATGGAAGGATAATTTACTTAATTTAGATACGTACAAAGGACTTATAGGACAAACCTTTGCCGCATAAGGACTACCAGCTGTGGGTAAACCATTGACGGTAACATTCACACGATGTTCGCCGACCACACGGGGAACAAATTCTGCCTTGAAAACGCCTTCAGCTGATTGATGTACTTGTGCCGGAACCGATTGACCGGCAGGTCCTTTTTATATTATTATATTATATTTTCGATTTTTGTTTAGTAGTTTGTTTGTTTGGTTTTGTTTTTGTTTTGTTTTTTTGATTTTTAAGACGCGTACCGGAAATGAGTTTTGATATGTGTTGATCGTTGGTTGTTTTGTTGAAATTCAAAAGTTTATCGATCGGTTTATCGATTATTTTGTTCATGGTTGAGTAGTGTTTGGTTGGTTATCGATTGGTTAGTTCAGACACACGTTACAGAGGTAGAAGGGAGGAGTAGTTAAAAAAATTTGGAAAAATGTCAACTTTTGATTAGTTATTCTCTTTTTTTTGTTGGTAAAGTTAAGACGATCCTTAATTATGGTGGTTTTTCTGGTGGTTGGTGGTGGAGCTTGTTAGTTCAGTCAGTTTACTTGGGTTTACTTGCCAGAAAGTGTTAGTTAATTGAGAAGTTGGTAAGGTAAAGATAGAGAGTGAGAGAGAAATTGAATAAACCTAAAATAATTCAAACTGTACAACTGAATAAACTCTCTTAGATATATATACTTGAACTCGATAGAATCTTTTCCTGTATACATTCTGTTTTTATTCATTAATATTTTTATTCAAAACCATTTTTTTTTATATGCTAGGATATAAGAACAAATTAGTAGACACAATCGGACATTAGTAGAGAGTACTTGATGTTAATTTGTGTGGGTTTTCGTTTTCACTGGGTAGTTGTTCATAGGGTTTATACATACATAACATATAGGTATATATATATATATATAGATTGGGTACGGACTGTTAATATACATATATATATATATAGAGAAAGAGATATATATATATATAGAAAGGTATGTATATATATTGTATAGATAATGTAAATATATATATATAAAGTCTAGTACAAAAGATTTCGCCGTCCTGAAATATAATACAGATATAATAATATAAAATGTGAGCAAAATTATTATTACAAGACAAAAGCCATAAATATTATTTAATAAATAACACACAAAAAAATTTAAAACACAGACAACTAAATACACTAATATTTAAACAACATGAAACTAACTCAAGCGAAAATATCTAATAATATCTTGGAGATTCATTAGCTTTAATTAAATAGCAATAAAATGTCATTACATCAATTCATTCATTATTAATATTCTCAAGTATATTTCGTTATATTTAAGAAGGTTCACATTAAGTGAGAAATTTTAAATTTCATAGTTCGAACTTTGGAAAAATTTTTAGAAATTCTTTTGATGCCAAATTTTAGTCAGACTTATGATTTTGGTAAACAATTGTATAACAAAAATACTTGAAACTTATTTAAAGAATGCAATGTTTAAATTGTTTAAGGATAATAAAGCAATCTATTCTGGAATTTGATGCCTAATTTAAATTTGCGGGAAACTAAATGCATTTGAAATGTAAGCAAAAATGACAATTAAATGAGCATAATTACCAAAAATGTATCTCATAAATATGCTCTCTCTGCTGTGGGTGAAGTGGGGGAAAAACTGAGGGATAATCATTAACTAAAGACTTTCAGAGCCAGAATTCAGATATGGTAAATGTAACCGACATAATGGAGAATAAAGTGAAACAGAGAGAGTGTGAGAGAGTGAGAGAGAGAGAGAGAGGGGGACAGTGAAGGATAAGGAGTCATGCTTCATGCTTGAGATATTGGCCACAACAATTTCCGTTTCATACAAATTGCTGTACAGGTTACAAATGTAAAATATGTATACCATAGGGGTGTTTATGTGTGTGTGCTTGTGTATGTGTTTGTGAGATTGTGCAGATACATATATACGAGAGAAAGAGATACAATTACCAGATACAATATATGCAAATTGAAACCAATCGAATAATTCGCTTAGCCCAGACAATGAACACACAAACATTAAACAAAAGGAGCAATTAAATTACAAAACTTACAACTAAACGCACATACAGGGGGGACAAGGGAAATGGAGGGAATACATGTAAATGGTTTACGATTGTGAAAGATGATTGGGTTAGAGTGGGAGAGAGAAGAAGGAGAAGTGGGAGTTGGAGGTGATGGCCAACTGTTTACATACCTTCCACATTGACCTCAATATCTTCCAGACGGCCGCCATTGTGATTGATTACAAACGAATTGGTCTGATGCACGGGTCCTGGTCCGCCTAGTGATACCTGCGGCCCGGCAACTCCACCACTGATGCTCACCGTGATGGGACAACCGGGCACAGGCATTTTGTTGAAGGACACATTGATGGTATGCTCACATGACTCAGTGGGCACAAACGACACTGAGAATCTACCAGTGACAGAGAGATTAGCTTAGCGAGATGTGACAAAAAAAAGTTTCAAACTCTATCACTTACCTTGCACTGCCTTGTGGATGGACTTGTGTGGGTATATTCTGCCCCTTGGCCGAAATTGTTATCTCTAGATTTCCCTCACCAGCATCGCCGGCATCCACAGTGAATTGCACTGGTCGACCCATGGTGCCCCTTGAGACACTGCCGACAACCACTTTGCTGGCATCATAGGATTTAGCCAGAAATGGTGTGCCCTGCACCGGAAAACCATTGTACTCCACATTGATCGAATGGCCACCCACACTGGTAGGCGTGAATTCGGCGGTGAAGCCGGCATGGATATCGCCAGTCACACGGACGGGTAGCTCACCCTGCGGACCTCTGACACTGACAGCCAATTCGGCTGCACCGCCACCGCTTACTGTGATATGGAAGGAGGACGGCCGATTTACTGGTATCAGTTCGAGATTGGAAAGATTAAGGAGCACACGTGAGGTATCCGCCACGGCGCAGACAAATGGACAACCACGAACTGTTTCGCCATTGAACTTGATATCGATCAGATGGGATTTGGCCTGTTCGGGTGTGAATGATACCAGGCAACGTCCTCCTCCAACTACCTGGACATGATTGGGTACTTCGCCCTCATTGATGGATATCTCCAGTTGCCCCTCGCCGGCGGCACTGGCATCCACACGAAATTGACATGGCTGGCCGACAACGCCGCCATTCACCTCGGTCACTTGGATCAGACTGGCATCGTAGACCTTGGCAACCAAGGGCCCGCCAGCTATCTTTGTGCCATTGATGGACGCATCGATAATGTGGGTACCCACCTCGGTGGGGACAAACTCAATGCGTGCAGCACCATTTGCCGCCTCATGGGTGACTCTGGCATTCAGTTTTGACTTGTTTGGCGTCAATACCGATGCCACGCACTCGCCTTTACTCAGGCTTTGTCCAGGAGGCGGCAGTATCTCAAAAACCGCCGGCGTATTGGCGGGTACAAGGCGTGTGGATTCGCCCAATGCGGTTAAGCCGGGTGACGACATGATTTCAGCGTGCCACGGTGAACCTGCAAAATGATAAACAAAACAAAAATGAAAAATGGTAAACAAAAAACTTGTGAAATAGATATATTTATATAGAAATTTCAGTATCCCCCCCACCCCAAGGCAAATAGTTCGTTTGGAAACTCTCTTCTCATGTTATATGACCCACAAAGTCGAAAGAAACACTTTGACTTGAGACATGCACCTGCAACTCGTGTAATTGAGACAAAAAACAAATACTGTTTGCCTGTGTTTGGTTGTCTTTGCTTTCTCAAGTGCCGTGTCAAGACCCCGATAAGCCAGAGACGGTTACTCTAAGAGTTTCAAATGGAAACTAGTTAAGGTATGTGAAATAACAAAGACTTCTAAGAACTCTATTACCAAAGTTGTAATAAGACGCCTTATTGATCATAAATCAATCTAAGGTTAATGAAAGCTTAAAAAATATCTTATATTTATGTTCACATATTTTGACAAGAAATCCACTCAATGGAAATACAAATATATTTTCAATTTTTAGATTCATTAGTGATTGCCATTATTTTTTGGTATGGCAAAATTGTTGTCTTATTATATTTATAAATTGTGTAATCGAAAATTAATAATCAACATTTTAGTAACTTTGAGTTTTTATTTAATGACATTGACAGGCAATCCAGAGGTGCAGAATTAAAAAAAGAATTAAAGAAAACTTGATTAAAGGTATTAAATAAACAGCTATCTAACATGAAAAGTATTTAGGATCTTATCTAAATCTATATAAAACATGAAACGTTAAGAGCTACCGAAAAGTATTGGCATTTGAGGAATAGTTTGGTAAATAAGGTCCTAGGGGTAGCGACATAGGTCGACTATTATTATAAGTCGTATTTTAACTAGTTGTGAGACTTATCATTATTTGAATGCCTTTATCTCTATTTTCTATTTCGAAAACAAGTTAAATGGTTTGTCCTAAGGCCTAAGCTAATGGATATAGCTGTTATTAGCATTAGCTTTAATTATTATCAATAAATAAAATGTAAAGTTGTTAATTAAGAAACTATGTGTAACTTGATAAATAATAATTTCTCTAGTATTCAAAATACAATTAATAAAAGGAATTATTAATTAAGAATTATATTTTTGAATATTTTGATAGTGTTTTTGTCTTTTGATTTCTATCTTTTTAAAGTTTATCAAATCTAGATGTTAACAGTCTTTAGATTATTAAATTTTACGAAAAAACGTGAACAAGTCGCTTTGATGTTAATGTTTTATTTGTTTATATTTTGAAATAGTCTCTAGACTTCCGATTGAGCAGTATCGATTTAAATTCAGGGTAAGCAAAGTTAATTTTAAAAAGAAAAATATACTACTCAAATAATAAACATTTTATTTTAATTTAACCACTTTAAGTTAAAATTTGTAACCTAATTGTCTATAATTGAAAATATTTCTATAACCATATAATATAATATTTTAATTAAAAACTTCTAAAGTTTTAAAACACAAACTTAACAGGTTTGTGAGCAAATAAAATATATATCGTTTGAATACAATTGAGTCTTATTCTATTAAAATTGATTTTTGAACAAAAGAGAGTTGTAAAATTTAAAAAAGGAGTAGGTACTTCTGTTATTTTCCAATACTCGAATCTGCAATACTGTTTAAAAATTTGTATTTTGTCATATAATAACCAATTAAATTAGATTACTTTCTGTTTCAAATATTAAATGCTTTCTTATAGAAACAATTTCATCTATGTCTATCTATCTATCTATTGAGAATCATTATATTAAACAAACTTTTCCGACAATATATTTTAAATTAAAAGAAAGTTTTAAAGTTTGGCAGTCCCAAATTCTTAAGCAATCTTTAAGATAGTTCTAAGGCGAGATATAAAGAGATACCTTATATCTCCACTTATAGTTTGAGTAGGTTAGGTTAAGTAGGTGTGCCTTTAAGTAGACCTGGATGGATCGTTAGTGATGTCGACTTCTTATGGGCTATTATTATTTTTATTGTAAGCTATCAACATAATTATTCGATTCTGGATACTTGTTTGTTCAGTTGCCTAAAATGACTGAGGCCCTTAGACAACTCATCTACCGAGGACTGCTTCTTATAGAATACTTAGAAAGTTGTATGTGTATTAAGTTTGAGTAACTACAGATACTTTTAAACCCCACCTCGCATTCTTTTTAGCAGCACGACACCAGCAAAGACAGTTTCCGCTGCGACTTTGCATTGTTTTAAACATTGTGTCGCGTTGCGTTGCTGCGTTCCTTCGTTCCTCATTATAATTGTCGCAATCTCCATCTGTGCCGCCTCGTTGCGAACTACAAGTGCGTATCTCAATCTTGTTGGCTAAGCGTAAGTGTCTTGTATCTTGTATATTGTTGCTTGTGCCATGTATCTATGCCAGAGCTTAAATTACGAATAATAAGCAAAAGTATATGTATATGCTTAGAGAGCAATCGCAATCAACTAATCGTTTTACACAAATTGCTGTTGCGAGTTGAGTTGGGAATCTTTTCGAAACGAACCCATTAAACAATCTTAGATAGATGGATAAATGATGGGGAGCTAAGGATGCAATTGCATGAAGATTCCAACATTCCAATTGGTCATCATTTCGTTTTATCTTTGTTTTTTATTATTTATGTTTAATTGGTTATTTGCACTAAATGGTCTTTTTTATTGGCTGAAAATTTACTTTTGTTTGCAAAACTTTCCACACATTTCTCTTTTTATTTTTTTTTATTTTCTTCTTTAGTTTGTTGTTTTGACTGCACTTTTCCTTTTAGCGCGCTCGTTTGCAGTTGTTGGTGTTGTTTTTGCTTTTTATGGCTTTCCATGAAAATTGCCGCAATGGTCAGTCGGTTCATTGGAAAAAATCAAACTGTTACATTGCCGTTTTGTCTGAAAACTAGCTTTCTGACTGACTCAGCCCGTATTTTCCTCGTGTCTCTCTCTATCTCTCTTTCTCTTCGTGTTTCTTTCTATTTCTCAACATTTATCTTTAAGTCTGGGGCCTGGGAAACTTGTCAACTTTGTTGTCATTTTATTTGCCTAAGCAACGAAATTGAAAATTGTCTTTTTTTTTTTGTGTTGGAATAGATATTTCAATGTGCTATTCTGGCTTCTTTTGGCATCTCTTCTTTCGTTTGTTCGTTCGTTTGGGAACATTAATTAGTTATCCACATAATTCATTGGGTAAATAGCCAACGGCAATGCCAAAAAACTACAGTTACTTGAACGCTCTTATTAAACAGCCCACAGTAAATATTTACAGACTTTACACAGACAAATCATGCTGAAATACTCTAACATCGAATTCCCTAACAATTTTAGATTATTTTTTAGGTTTAATACGATTTTAGGTAACATTTCTATGACATTATTTCCTATAATGTTAATTTTAATTGTTTCAAGTAATATTTTTTTAAGTTTTCTTTTTTTAGGTGAAAGTATTTTATGTAAATTAAAATGTTAAAAATAGAGTAACTAATCTTCGCCCCAATAGATCAATAAATTCTTTGGCAGTGAGGCTGTTTGGCAGTGTTACACTGTGAGAAAACTTGGCATTCAAAAATTCAATAAATTACTAAATTTATGAGAATATGTAGAAAGAAAATGCAAAATATTCTTACAATTTGTCGGAAGTAGAACTAACATGACTTGAAAAACTTTTATCTGATGAACTGGAATCAGATTTGCAATTTTGAATTGCAAAAGATTTAAGATTAAACATTACAAATTGGCCGAAAACTAATGCTATCTCCTGTCTTTAAGCTAAAGAGTTGCTATCATCCATCTAACTCTTAATCAACTTGCTAAGATGATCTAAATCATCTAGATAACGAGTATATAGTTGGAAAAGATTTTCTTTTGTCTTCAACTAGTGTTTAAATTTCTCTAATCTCACGTACAATGAGTGAAAGATTTAACCTACTTAGTTATAAGAAAAGTTTAGACAAAGACCAGTTTGTTACCACTTTCAAATTAATGCATATTGCTCCATAAGTGTTCTATTTAAGATGAATAGCTTTTTGGCCAAAACAAATACTTAAATACAAAGCAAACAAGTGTTCTCAATGGGTGTCTTCTGTTCTGTTTGTTTAAAACTTTCAAGCCTCCTTTTAAGTTCTTTTCAAAATATTAAGTGGTTTAAAGCTGCTGAAATTCAGACAACATATGATATTCAAATTCTGAAGAGTTGTGAATTTATAATAAATATCAATAAAAGATCTGCAAAAAGACTAAATCTAGGTTAGCCAAAATCACAATGTAGTTTGGTTAGATTTCAGCAAAGTTGGCTATTTCAATTTTCTTGGTGTCCACGTTTAAGAAAATGGAGTTCTATTTTTCTTTCTGTATTTGTCATCAAAAGATCAAAGATTTAAAGATTATAAAAACCTTTAACTTAAAAATGTATCACTAGTTCAGTTCTTGCAAATTTTGATAGACTTTGTCTATATTACTCTATGTAAATAGTACAGATACAGATACATATAAAGAATAATATATATATTAATATCACTTCAACACATTCAAAAACCTCAAAGATCTACTCTCAAAAAAAGTATTTGTAATATACACATATTATTCAAAGACAAGGATATAGACATAGTCATTAAAGAAACTCAGTTAACATTGTGGCCCAATAGTTTTTGGTTGAATCGAATGTTTTCTTTGGCTATATTGTTTACTTATTCGATTAATTATAGGTCTTCCATATTATTTAAGCAATATTTTTAACCAGTATTAGTTTCAGGTAAACAAATTGTGAGAAATTCAACTCTAGTAACTAGAAATCAAATTACAAATCCGTCCGGTTATAGCGACTAAAGTTCGATGAGTGATTGGTTGGTCACAATACAACCTTATATGAAAAAGCCTCCAGTTAGTACGTCTTCCGGATATAACGACAAAAATCGTCGGTTCCTTGAGTGCTTTATAACCGGATTTTACTGTATATGGCATATCAAAATTTGTCATTTCTTGATTCTTTTAAAAGCAGTTAAAGCTGGTTCTTTTTTGGAAAAAGTATTCCACAGAATCATATATGTATATACTTATATCTAATAAATTTTTTGTAATGAAAATTGTGTTTTAGGCCGCGAGATGTCAAAAAAAGTTTCAAATGTTAGCACAAACTTCTTAACCCTTTCAGAACGTGTGTTTAATTCGATCCTAAAGGATGAAAGTTGCAGTTCAGACATTTGCTAGGGTTTTTTGAGATCAGTTCTTGACTGTTTGGTTTTAAACTAATTGTAAGACTTCTTCCTCAATGATAAATTAAAAAACTATTAAGTTTTATAAGATAGTTTTAAAACAAAGTTCATTGCGCTTTATATAAACAAACAAACTTTAAAATTTGCTTAGAATAATGTACGAAACTCTTCCTGGCATTTATAAATCCCCTTTAATATTTTCCTTTATGAGTTATTTACTCGATTTTTTCTTAAGTGTATTTAGATTCTTGGCTTGGAGGCAGGTTTGCCAGGCAGCCGTTGCCGTTGCCGTTGCCATTGCTGTTGCTGTTGCTCTTGCCATTGCCATTGGGGTGAGATGTTGCTAATACGTTTTCCGGCTGGCAAAGAACAAGTGCAGTTAGCAGTCTCACAGCTTTAGGCCATCTCGCAGAGCTGTTATACAATCTGCATAAGTATGTAACTATCTATGTATATAGATAGTATGTGTGTGTGTGTATATGTAAGAGATGGAATGGAATCTACCAATTGGCAATCGGTTACGTGACTGGTCAGAGAACCGTTACAATGGCCTGCAGCTGCCTAACTATTCAACAAACTCCATGTGTCACAAAAGTGTCTAAACCAAAGACCAAACCGTTAAGTTGAAATACATTTTTTTTGTTTTTTTGGTAGTATTTTAATTGGTATTATGTATAGAATAAAGAGGAGAGAAATTTACGTTTTTATCTATGGTAGAGCAGCGGCCGTTGACAGTGCAAGAAACTGATGATGATGATGATGTTGATGATGAGGCGACAGCTTGACCTGCTGCCCGTTGCTGATCGTTGACCGTTGCTTGTAATCAAAACACAATTCTTGGCCCGGCGGCACGTCTGAACTTGAGTTGAGTTAAACAAAAAAAAAATAAGCCAACTTTATATATGATTAAAAGATTATGTGTCAGCAGTGGAGCTGATTCTTTTGATTTTGATTATTTTTACTAGATATTTCAACAAGACAACACAGATAACAACACGATTAACAAGAAGATTATCAAAAATGTTCACAGAAATTCCGATGCGAGGCACGATCACAGAGTTATGAATTGCACGTTTTAATCGCGCGCGTTTTATATAGTAATTTATATTAAAATTGTTTACTTTGTTTTTTTTTTTTTTGGTATTATTAACGGTCTTCAATCCCAAAGTGTGTGTGGAGGCAAGGGGGGTGTGGCTGTGGCTATGGCATTTGGCCGAAATGAAAATAAAAAACCAGTTATGTACTTTCAACGTTTTCGTCAATTTTTTTCGTCAAATAAATTATGCACAAAGTTGCGGGCAGGCAGTTTCACTTTGCCTTTAACTTTTTTTTTTTTGTATGTTGGTTTGTCGGAGAAATGGGAATGTGTGCCAATATGTTAAAAGAGCGGAAATGGCCATAAGCGAGAGGTAAAAGTGGACCCCCCGCCACCTCGCCCCGCCGGCCAACCATCTTCCTCACGAAGGTGTGGCATAAACGAGACGAAAATGTTTGTTAACAAATATTTTTGTCAGAGGAAAGTGGCCAACGTTGCCGCAAAAACACAAACAAAATCTCAAAACTCGAACTCAAACCAAAACCCAAAACAACAACATCAAAAAACAAAAAAAAAATTGCAATCTCTTTTAAGCGATCACAGAAGGCCAGTGGCAGCAGATACCTGTCGCGCCCTGCAACATACCTGGGCAATCAACCTATCCCAACGGGTTTTTCTGAGTCGCAGCGAATGCTGCCAACTGACAACTGCCAAGTGAGTTAACATACACAGGAAAAGGAAAGGTATGTGGACGGGGGGACAAAAAATCTCTGCACTTCCTTCTTGGAGTAACAATCTATCTCAGTGTGTGTGTGTGTTGTCTGGGATTTCCGCAATAGCAACCTACAAGTGCATATATATCTACAGAAATTTATGTATCTATCGAACTAACACACTAAGTAAGTCAAAAAGGGGCAAAAACTGGGCAAAAATCGAAGCCATACAAAATGGCAGCAAGAGCAAAAAAAAAAAAAAATGCATTTGAAAAGGAAAAGACTGTTTTTTTTCTCTCTTTGGAATCTATCTAAACATATGCCCCTATTGAAAATATTTCTGCTTCAAAAGGTTCATTAAACTGGTTTTATTTTGCCCCAACACACACACACACACAATGGGAGAGACTCCAAAATAATACAAAAAAAAAAAAGTTGATATATCTAAAAGAAACACACAGAATGCGGAGCTGGAGACGAAAGCAACAATGACCGCATTTTGGTTATATTAGCATATTTCTTTAGCCTCTTAGAAATCTCACACGAAAATCTTTTCAATTCGCTACACATTCCAGGTAACACAATGTCGTTTTGTCCATTCGTTGTTGTTGGTTCTTCACTTTTCTTTTTTGATGGAATTTCTTTTATTTTCCTTTCGGGCGTTAAAAACAAACAATGAAAAAGCCTTTACATTTAAATTGCTCTTTGCCTGTATTTCTTTGCACAATTCACTGAAAATTTCCATACATATAGATTAACAATATATGTAATTCTTGGCCAATTCTAGGCTTGCTATGCAATTTAGCGATTGCTTTCAATTTTCACTTAGCGCCGACGTGTCAGTTTCGTTTCAAACGCGAGCTATGACTGGGCTATAACCAAACTCTCAAGCCACAATCGCATCTCTCTGTAAGGCCTATGAGCGAACCCGTCGAGCAGGTAAAAACTGAGCGCAATAGAGCGTAAACGAGCAGGCCAGAGACCGTGAGAGACACCGATCAAGCCACAGGTGAGCCAGCGAGAGAGAGAGATAGAGTACAGGTGAGCGATGAGCAAACAGAGAGAGGGAGAGCAAAGTTAAGAGACTTCATAGTAGTCTCTCAATTCGCCGCACTGTGGTTCATTTTATCATTTTATATCTTGAATGAATGATATTCAATTGGATATATTGGATAATATTGCCTTAGAAGCCCAATCTTAATAATTTAAGGCTATATTTATAATAATATATATATATTTTATATTTTTTATATTAAAATCACAATAGAATTTTTTTCTTAAACTTCCAAAGGTAACTAAGATTTTGCACATCAATTTTCCTTCAACTTATTTGAATACTAATTTGGATTTATTTCGGCAAGTTCATTTACTAAGATCCAAGTCTATATTTCAGAAAGCTTTTAATATAAATATTCATTGATCTCTTTAGATTTGTTTTGGGAATATATAACTTCAATTTTATAGCTCCTAGAAAAAACTAAGTTATTATATTTATTCTTATTCTTCGAAAAATACTAGAATTAAAGGAAACAAATATTTTTACATTTTACAAAATGTGATATAGAACAAAATGGGAAAAAAAATTTGTTGTTATTTGATTTTAAGTACCTTTAACGTAAAAGAACAAACAATTTAGTTGATTTAAGACAGTTTTTTTTACCAGTATCTTTCAAATTTCATTAACATATTTTTCAATTTCTGACTGAAAAAAAATTCTTGAATTATGCATATTTAATGGATTAAAATGTTTAAAAAAACTCAACTTTCTTATAATTAATGGATTCAAATGTTAAAAAATAAATAAATAATAAATAAAACCTATACAAAATAAATAGATTAAACCTCAAAAATGTAACTATAAATATCTGAATTAGAAATTGTGATTGATATTAAATTAATAAAGATTAGTTAAACTTGTTAAATAATGTAAAAAATTAAATTTTTGATTAATTTAGAATTGCAAATAATGAATAAATATAGTTATGAAGTATTTTTCGATCGGATTTTTCCTTGTTTCTCATTAATTTTAATATTTATCTGGGAATACTCTAAAAATATTAAAATTAAAAATAAATAGAATGAATAAAAAAATCTAAAAAATGTAATCTAATAGAATCGATTTTATGCATTTTTCCTTGGGTCAATTTAATAAATAAAATATAATGAATATTTCAAAAAAACTATATTAATAACTGTGTACATATATTTAGTAGATCTCTAAGAAAAAAAGTAAAAATAAGTTACATTACCTAATTTCTACCTCTTTTATAAATTTTCTAGCATATTAAATTGTCGACGCCCCCAATTTTCTAATTTACTTATAGATTCGCCACTGTTTTAAATTTTTCTTTTGGAGATTTCTTCTTATCTAAAATATTTCTTCTAGTTTTATATGCTTAACCAATTCGATCATCTTGTTTGAATTTAAAGTCATCAATCTGACTTCATTTGATTGAACTTCTTCATTTATTTACACAACAAACAAGTTGATCTAACAAGAATGTTGCCTTACTTAATAAGGAACTAAGTACGCCCACAGTTCAATCTACTTATGAATATATATTTTCGGTTTCTGGCAGAGTAAACTCACCTGGCACAGTTTCGCCATTGAATGTGATCTGCACAGTGTGTGTTCCATGTTCATGGGGAGTAAAACTGGCTATGAATCGCTGTCCTCCCAGCGAGCGCACCGAGGAAGTGACTCTGCCGCCATTTACCAAGATCTCCAAATTGCCCGAACCGGCCTTGGAGCCATCGATTTCGAATTCCACAGGACGACCAATCGAACCGTTTGGTATATCCTGGACACGTATGGCTCTAGCACCCGTTGCATTGCTATCTATGGGTCGGAAACGTGAAAGTGAACTATAACCATAGCCAGGGCCATGGCCATTGCTTTCGGTGACAACATGTTCACTTGATTCCTTCACCGTTTTCGTATAGCCGCCAGATTTATCGGTATAGGTATTATTTGAATGCGATTTGACTGTAATGGCACTGGGTCTGCAAGGGCAAGAAATGCAAAGGAATGAGCATTTGAACTGGGAATGGTAGTCCTTTTTCTTGTCTTACTTGTAGCGCTCTCCATCGTCTGGGGAATCCCGGCGATAATCCGATTGCTGTTGCTGCTGCTGTTGCTGTTTGTGCAAGGCAAACTTATTGTACTGGGTATTCCTTTGCGTTTCATGATCCAAATCGGGACGATTATATTGAAGTTCCGTATTCAATTGCTTCTCGGTCATATTCGCCAGTGATTCGAGCGAATTGTGCGAGAGCATATGTTTGGTCTTATTGATCACATCCCAGCTATCACGACGAGCTGAGGCTGGTTTCATCGAAGAAACTCTCACATTCGAAGAGTGATCGATACGTGGCTCTGGGGAACCTGAACGACGCAAACGTTCTGTGGTCCCATAGAGCGAGGGACTGGCACGGACATTCGCGGCTGAGTCGGTGACATAGTTGGACGAGGACTTGTAGGTCGATGATGATGACTTTTCCACAGTGCGTGTTGTTTCATAGCCATTCTACAAGGGAGTGAATGAGGATGAAAGTTATTTATTACTCTTCAATGGTCATCTTCCAAAGGACTTACCTTATTTAGAGTGCTCGTTATGGGACTGCCCATGCGATGGGTAGCTGTCGTTATATAGGCACTATTGGGTGAATACCTTTGAATGGGCGACACGGAGGCATGTCTTGGACTACCCAAACCAGTTAGATTACGCGACGAGCTTTCATATTGATTTGATGTCTTGATGGTCAGAGGACTATGATTATGCACTTCGCTGGAGCGTGTCTGTTATTGGAGGATTGTAGAAAAATAAATATTAAGATAGTTCCATCAAAGAATAAGTATTTTCTTTAGATTAAGGGATTCTTTTTTTTTCTTTGGGCAAGACGAAACAAACAAATTTAGTTACATTCAGTGTGGGACTAGGTATTGGACTGAGGGAACTGCTCTGCTGTTGCTGCTGTTGGAGGCGTTGATAGGTGCTCGTACTGGTACTGCTGCTACTGGTTCCTATCAGATGTTTGCTCTCTTCCCGTGGTGAGGTCAACTTGGGTTTTGTGACTACCCGACGTTGGCTGTACAATTCATTCTCCTTGTCATAGTAGTAATCGTTTTTGGTCGAACTACTGTTTGAGGTTTTGGAATCGCGACGACCTCCCATGGGATTTTCCGTATACAGATCGGTTGAATTGAGATACTTCACAGTGGGTGAAGCACTAGTCAACGGAGGTGTGTTGTTCTCCTGTCAAAGGTAATTTTGAGTGTGTGTGTGTGTGTGTGTGTTGGGGGAGTTGTTAGTTCATAGCCAAAAACATTCAATTTTGATGGGATAGTTTCAGTGTGGGTGGTGTGTGTGTGTGTGTCTTGTGTCTTTGAGGGTAAGAAAGCGTTAGCCAAAATGCCCGTGCCAGTGCCCTTAATGCCGCATGCTGATATCTCGACCTCAAATGAAGGATCGTTACAACTTACCTCACTTTCCCGCTTGTAGTACCTAGAACTGGTTGTGTGATAGTCAGTGGTATCCAATTTGGGTGAATACTGTGGCGAATAGCTGCTAGTACGCTCCGCCGTATTGTGCCTCGACAAGGATGACGTATTATTGCGATAGTCATTGTGCCGGGTATTGGTCGTCGAAATAAAGTGCATCGAAGGACTCTCGGAACGATTTTTGCTATCGTGCAGAGGACTGCTACGCGTCTTGCCCGAACGTCCCTTAGTGCCAACGCGCATTCTGTATTGGGATTTTGAAAAGGAGGTATTTAGTTAATTATAAGTTTAGTTAAATATAAGACAAATTCTTGAACAAAAAGTCGACTCAACAAATAAGGGTTGCTCTGCAGCAAGGCTAAATTCGTTTAGGAAAATTCACAGGAGTGAGGAAGTTGTATGCTATATGTGGTCATTTATAGAAGTAGATTTTCCATTTGCTAATTTGATCATAAAAAAGTTTGAACTACAATAAACTACAATAAGTGTAGACACACTCCCGAGCAACCGATTAGAACCCCTAATAGCCACCTATTTAAAATTAAGACTGTATTTCTGATAATATCTCCCTCTCGTAATCGATATAGTAAATACAAAATGATTACAGTAAGTTTTATCAACGAATTGTGCACATATACACCTCAAAAATTTAATGATCTATATCGGAATTTGCATTCCAATTAAATATTATCTTCCTAATCGTATCCACATTCGAATTTGGATTCAACTGTTAATAAGTGAAATTAAAATTACCTATTTTAAAATTTGTATTCTCATAAAAAATAACTAGGTTATTTTAATCTAGCCATAAAAATTGGGACACAACTGTTTAATAAGTATTAACAAAAAATGGATTCAGATTTGAGCCAAGGAAAGATGTTCTTAAAAATGTGTTTTTCTTAGATTTTTAAACTGAAAATTCATAAGAAACATTCGTAATGCCACAGTTTAAAGACATAATAGCTCGAGCCTTTAGCTAATATTTTACATGGGAAAATAGATAGAAAATAGATAAACAGATATCTATTTTTATTTAAATAGAAACTATTTCTTAAGCTACTTCTAGTTCATCAACATCTACTATAAGCCAATATTATAAGTAGCTTTTCCTGAAGAAAAGAGAATAATAGATTCAAGTTCAGTCCGGACTGAAAGAAAATTGACTGTCTAAAATAAATTTTCGGGAGTTTGTCTAAATTTTCAAGGAACTAAATTTCTATAACTGTTGCCAAATTCAAACGAACCTAAATTATGGTTTATAAAATTTATGGTTGATTATACTCACATGAATGGCGATCCCTTGACATCGTAGCCATTAAAGTAGATATAGACGCGATATTTGCCATTTTGTCGCGGCATAAATGTCACACGGTATTTGTTTTCGACAATTTTCTCCACCGAACAGACCAACGAGTGCTTATCATGGACAATGTCCACATGCAACTCCCCAGAGACACCGACACCGCGAGCATCCACCTCAAAGGTGTGTGCACGCAGCGGCATGGCTCCATCGAGGCCATGCACAGAGACACCAGATGCATCGAATACGGCACAGGTGAAGGGTCCGCCCTGTATGTGCCTGCCCTGATAGGTGATGGCTATTTCCCAGATGCCCGCTTCGTCTGGCTTGAATATGGCACTGTGCCCCTCGTCGATTTTCTTCAGGGGACAATTATGTGAAATGCCCGTGGGTGAGACGGCTGTCACCAGAATATCCTCGGTTTTGGGTGCACCCGTGGCATTGACCAGAACCTCAACTAAACTGCCCAGAGCACAGGGTGCCATGCCGGGTGGGGCGACTTGCAGGAGTCGCGGCAGGACACGGAAGAAATGACCACCCAAACTATCCTCACCGATTTCCACGACAATTTCATGCATGCCATAACGTTCCGGTACATAGACTCCTTCGCCGTGGACATTCAGACGCACGGGCTGCGCCGGTTGACCGGAAGGTGGCACCACATGGCAACGCACTGAATTCAGACTGATATCCCGGGACAATACATCGATACGGAAATGCGTCTGCGTGTGAAATAAAAATTAACCATTAATAAAGACTCAACAGGCTATGAGTGGGTGGTGGAGGGGGACTTACCGGTTCACCGACTCGTCCGGAAGTGCTCTCCAAGTAAACATTAACCAGGTCGGAGAGCGGCGGCCGAGGCGGCACCCATTGCAAATGGGCAGCATATGCCATTATGCCCAGATGTTCCACTTCCGGATTGGCCATATCCTTGGGTGTGAGTATGGGCTGAACACCCAGCTTGGAGCCAGCATCGACCGCTTTCCTAATATTATTCTCATAATGAAAAGGATCCGCACTTAGCTTCTCTGGAGCAGGAGCTGAACCGCCCAAGCCCTTGATAATTTCACACATTACACGGCCATCGTTCCAGTCAGTCTATAGAAAAAAAGGAAAAACATTTTAGAAGACTTTGAGGATTGATTGGAAAACTTTGTTCAAACTCACTGTAAAGTTCTTGACCGGATCTTTGACTTGGGTATTAACCCATCTCATGGTGGCATTATAGCCAGGACCTCCGGGTTTCATGAAGTACGACAAATACGTCATGCCGGACAACTCATCCAGCCAGGGGGAGGCCAAATATTCCGGCTCCAAGACTTTGGGTACACCAAATTCACGTTGAGCCAAATTCATGGCATTGGTACAGTTGCGCACAGATTGACTAGGATCCAGGCTACGCCAGTGAGGAAACAAACCCGGCTGACAATAATCCAACAGAGCGGCCAGATTGACACCACTATTCCAGTCGGTGGTCAAATTGGTGATCTTGCAATCGGGCAGGGCGGCCTGAAGCCATGCCAACATTAGTTTGCGTGGCGGGAATTTACTCCTGCCGATCTGATAGCGGACAATTAGCGACCAGATTAGACCCAGAATGAGCTTCACATTGCCATTGACAATATCCACATTGCCAATGTTCACCAGCTTAATGTGATCCGCTTCAATCGACTTAAGAGCCGTTGAGGCATTCTCAAGGAAATGATGCTGATTCGCCGGCCGGCGATTCCATGAGGGTTTCAGGGGACGCGTCTGCAGGGATTCAACCAAGGCGCACAGGCAAGTGCCATCACAGAAATCAGTGGCCCAGTCATGAACCTGTGAAATAAGGAATAATTAACTATCGTCGTTTCCCCACTTTCGTAATGAGCAACAACGGCAACAACAACAACAACCACAAGCAAACGAATTGTCCCAGTTTTTAGGTGCAAACGCTTTGCTTTGGATTGGAATGACTTGAGTTGAGTTAAGTTGAGTTGGTTTCGGTTTGGTTTGGTTTGGGTTGGGCCTGAGAATCTATTTTATTCACATGACAGTGGGTAAGGCTTTCTCCCCCATTCGTCGCATTTGACATAAAGCTTTTTATCTACTGGTTGTCAGCCAGCTGGCTCACTCCACAGAGGTGGAGGTGGAGGTGGAGGTGAAGGAGGAGGCAAAATCTGGAGACAATCGCGTGTCTGTTGCTGTTTGTTTGCATTGTTTTTGTTGCTGCTGCCATAGAAGAAAATATTCATTGGTTGCCATAAAAATCTTTGCACATAGTAGTCATTGTACACAGACATATTTGAGCAAGTGTCTATTTGTGTGTGTGTGTGTGTGTGTAGTTGTTGCCTCATCTCATCGCATCTCATCTCATTGTGATGCCGCCTAACAAGCTGTGGCTGCCACTTTTCTTGCGTTTCGCCGTTTTGCTGTTATTCACGGCCTCCAACCGCGGGGCAATTTTTCGTTTGTTGTTCTCTGACAGGCGAATAACCTTTAAATTTTTCATTACCGCCCTTTTCATTGAGAAGTAACTGCATTTCCTGCTCTAAAGGAAAGCAGAATAACTTTTCATCGGAATAATCCACTTTAATATCAAAACAATTTGAGAAGAATGTGAATTCTTTAGTAACATTGTTTCTTGTGTTAAACAAATTTAACATTCTTGGTTCCAAATTAAATTAAAATATAATATAAATAAATTAAACAGAAAGGTGTTTGTCGGGTCATGCCGATAATATTGGACACCTATCTTGTAATCAAGACAACTTAGTCATCTTTTCTTAATGCTTTTTTGAAACATTAAAGAAAGTTAATGGCAGTGACGTCATCCACCTACAGTGGAGAGCACATGTGGATACATGTTTCGATACTAAGACTTTGATTGGCTTTAAAACCCAGAAAAATGCAGTAAGTGATTCCAAATTTTTAGCAAAAATGCATTAATAATATATCCGAAACACACGGCCAAGATTGTAAAGGAATGACCGGACTAAAGAAGCAACTGTCGAGCTACGATACTCCGCCAAGGACAATGGAATAGCTTTGAAGTCGAGACCAAGCGGAATGTCGCACGGATTGACAGAAAAATTGGTGGAGAGTATGCCCAGGCGCATTAATAGCGTGATTAAAGACAAAGTATTTTGGACTAAGTATTGAAAAAATTCCTTAATCCATAAGTTTTCTTACCCAAGCCAAAGTGGATTTTTGTGGATTATTCACGCTAAGAAAGGGATAGTGAATAACATTGTTTTTCGTTTTATATATTATTAATGGATTTTTGTTAAAAATTTAGAATCGATTACTAGATTTTCCTGGGTTTTCCACTCAAAGTCACAGTATTGAAACATGTATCCGCATGTGCTCGCCACTGCATTTGAACTATTGATAAACTCACTTTGAAAAGCAAATCTATTGTCCCTAAGCCTCTGTAACCATTATTGGAAAATTAAGATAAAATAACTAGAACAATTACAACAACTTCTGGACTTTAATCAGGATTCCTGCTTAGAAAAAGGGTTGATTATATACATATATATGTATATAAAAGTCCATAAAGGTCCTATGAAACGTAAAACAATTACAAATATTTTCTCATACAGCTGGGACGTTTGTATGTATAATCATTTAAATTTTATTAATCATTAAATTATTTAAATTCTTTACTAATTAATTGAACTAAACAGAAAGTATTACGGGAATAAAAGAATTTTTAATTAGGTTAAATGTTGAAAAGTGTTTTTTATAGAAGGCAGAATATAAATACATACATACATAAATAATCTCCTAATTATTGTATTAAAACTCTAAACAGCTTTTTAAAAGTTTGTATTTATTAAGATATATTAAATCACAATAGAACGTTTAAATAAGTCAAATAAATTAGGCAATAAAGCTATTAAAATCTTGATTAAACCATAGGACTTAAATTTTTAAATACGGCAATGAAATAATTAAGTTTACTACTGAAACAAATCGCAAAATTTATTTGTAACCGAAATGAAAAGCAGATCTCTTAATATGAAAGTTGCTTTAAAATCAGGTTAACTTTCAGTTTAAATTTAACTTGAACAGTAAAAACTGCTACAATTAGTTAATAAATTTGTTTGGCCAGAACAAGGATATAATCCTTTCACAAAACCATTAACAAATTTACTTAAAGTTTGTTGAGTTGGATTTCCATGACTGTAGTAAATTATAATTAATGGTAAATTAAATTGGTTTGTTAATAGTATGATAAATGTATACTTTCATTATACTTTTCCATTGATATTTCAATTGAATTTGTAGTTTGCTCTTTGACTTGATATGAAAACTGTATAAAATAAAAATCGCTCAACTTATTGTTGGATCAAGGAGCTAAAGAAAATATTTTATTCTTTTCGACTTAATTTTATAGGGCAAGCTCGCTCCTTGTTTTTGAATATATCATATGCCTTTAATATTGAAAATTAAAATAATTTTATTTAAAAAAAAACTAAACTAAATGACAAATGCTATAAAAATGTAGCTAGTCTTATGTGATTCATTCGTTCAATTTAATCATTTTTGAGTGAAAAAAATAGTGTTCCATAATAATAGGGTGTACTTGGGAAAAAACGTTGTTATTAATGTCATTACTTTATTTAGTAATTAAAGTGAGGAATATTCAAGGGCATACGTTTAATTTTCAAGCCTCTTATACTTTCATTCACCTTTAACAAACATCAAAGGTTTGAAAACTATCAAAAAGGTCTCCAAATTGTAACCGATTGTAAATTAACAGTCTTGTGAGAGTAAGTAAGAAGTTGAAGTAAGAAGTAGAAGTAAAAGTAGAGGTAAGAAGTAGAAGTAAAAAGTAAAACTAAGAAAATGTGTTAGGAATTCAAAGCTTCGTGAATAAACTTTGAATTGAAACAGAAGGCATTGTTTAATCTTCCTTTGCAGAGCTTTGAATTTTAGGCACAATATTGTAATGCATCCTCATCTTTTCCTACATCCTTAAACCTGTGTGTGTAAGCCGCTTATAATTTCCTAGAAATTGATGCACATGGCTTTGTGCTATAAACAAATCAAAATCATCTTTTAAATTAAACTTTAATTTTTCTCTAGCAATCTGTTTGTTTTCTCTTAAAAGTCTCTTTAGGAGTTGCCTTTTTTGCTCCATATTTTCTATGAATGGGCTTAACAATGCCCTGATGACTTTGCTACCATAAAATTTTTAATAAAGAGTTGTTAGAAATTTGTAAAATTCAAATAACAAAAGTCTATTGTATAGCAAATAGTGTACAACATTTTTCAAAGTTGATGTTGTTGTACTTTTTTTTTAGCTTGTATGCACACAAAAAAGTAAATTTTGATTGCAACATTTTTCATTTTTAGGTCTAGCCCGGTCTATAGAATAGCTTGCCAAAAAAAAAAACTGCACACTTGACGCTCTCAAATTTGGCACATTGACCCAAATAATGGCTAGCTGGAGACCGAGTCCAAACCAAAACGAACCCGAACTCAGTGAGAAAGCTTAAGGTAAACTTAATTAACAAGGTTTTTCAGCCTTGTGACTACATCAACTCATCATGTTAACAAAAAAATCTCCAAAAATTTATGCATGAATATATATTTTTTGTTTTTTTTTTTGGAACCGAACAAAAGATACAATTTTGTTGTTGTTTTTTATTTTCAACTTTTGTAAGTCATTTCGATTGTGCGTGCATTTGACCTTGGCATTCGGGTAACCAAATATGGTTAGATCAAGTCAACTTGGTGGGAAAAAAAAATCTCACAAAAAAAACAACGATTTTAAAAATGACTGCAACAATAATGGAAATGGAATGCATTGTTGACTGACTTCACTTGAAAGTGGCATTATTTTGAAATTCGAATAATTTGTAATTGATTTTCATTGCTGCCATTGAAGTTGCTGGCCCCTGTTACTGCCAATTGGCGTGGGTGTTGCACTGTGGGCGTTCACAACTAAACGCAACCATTTAAGGCAACTCAAATGACGGAAGAACATAATCCAGATTATGAGATGAAAAATCTTTTTTTTTTTGTTTTTTTCAATTGTCACCTAGTCAAGCGTGGAATGACCACGAACCAGGCCCTGCTTCATAATAGAGAACGAGTCGAAATCGATTCTAAACGATCGCGATCGTTTGACATGTTATCTAATGGTTAGGCTTGATTGATTTTGTTTTCTTTGCACTCACCTGCATTCCCGTCTCCCTTAGATGCTCATTGACCCAATTGCGAAATGTATTCGCTTGGATTTCGACCCATAGATCCTCATTGCCGCGTATATTCATGCCTTTGGCCGCAGTGCCTTCGGGTGAACGGGCCACCAGGCCAGCATGGGTGATCTTTTGCGTTTCGGTTGTGCCATCGTTATTATGCTTAAGTAAGCCCGCATGTGTCACTTTGGCTCCCTTGATGTCTTTGACGTCCATCTTCGCGTCACTTTTCAAACACTTTCATTGATTGCTTCATATATAACTTTGGATGCACAAACTATTTGGATCGAATGGTAAAGAATTTTAATTTCAATCAAAAACGTTGTTCACTCGACGATTGCCTAATGCCAACTGTTGGCTTAAAACACTCTTCTCACATGGTCTCTCTCTCTCGCACTCTATCTCTCTGACTTTTGGCCAAAACAAATTATGACGTCATTTGCTGAGCCAAGTAAAGCTCTTACACACACACACACACACAAAGCTCTCCGAAAATGCGGTATGCGAATATATATATCTGATATTTTTTTTTTTCGCTTTTTTTTAAATCTGAATCTGGCTAAAAACTGGTTTCAATTCCAACAACGCCAAAGTTAAGCGAAAAGGAAAATTGAAAAGAGTCTGAAAAATAAACAGCAACAACAACAACAACACAAAATCACTTAGTTTGGAATTTCGCCGCAACATTGCTTAGATATAACTGAAGGGGGTAGGGGGTAAAGACAAAAGGGGTGGAGATGGTATAGTGGGCATATGTAGTATTAGACGAGATCAGAGCTCTCGGAGATCGGAGGAAGTGCATACACTTAGAGTGTGTGTGAGTCTTTCACAAGTTTATTTACAGTCTTTGTCGTCGTCGTCGTCGTCGGTCTTTGGTCGTCAGTCGTCAGTCGACTAAGTAGAAGGCCATCAAGTTAACGTTAACGTTAACGCTAACGTGGGAGCAAATAGATAAAACAGTTTGTTTTTGTAATAATAATAATAGCCGTAATAATAATAGAAGTAACAATAATGCAATTTCCATCAATTGACAATTGTCTGTCAAATATTTTCACTTCACTTTCAGTTACTTTTACCACAAAAATTTCTTGGCCAAAAATCAACAGACTTACACAGCGAACACAAAACAAACAACTTTCCTACACACTTAACAAAATTTTGCAAGGCGTTGATATAAAATCGGAAATCCGGTTACGCTATATAAGTCCAATTAATACCACCTGTTCTCGAGTCACTTCTGGTCAATTTCGAAATATTATTGCCATGACTAACAATGCTATTTATTGAGTTGTTACTTAGCTCTGTCTCTTCTCAATAGAAGTAGAGTCTAAATGATAGAAGAATGTTTAATTCTTTTAAAGTTTGAAATTGATTCTTGTTGGAGTCAGCTTTTGACTTTCTTTTAGAGAGACCTAATAGCCTTACTAGTTTTTGTATCAGTTTAAAATCGGTTAAGGTACTAAAATTAAGTAAATCTATATACTTTACTTTGTTAACATTAACTTATTATTACTTGACTCTTTGCTATCAAACATTCAAGCATTTATTTTCAAATATTTGGAATGTAAATATCATTAGAGTGCTATCAATAACTGTCGTCTTAAAACTTTTCTATATGTGTCTTTAATAGACATTTAGAAAAATCCTTAAGAACTTTGGAAATCTAAAGTACAAATAAGTTTTTTTGAGGGCCAAACTTTTTAACTATACATTACTTTACTATACCTAAAATTAATTAACCCAGATGGCAAAAATGTTTTCAAAACTATGTCGTACTAAAATTCAAATCAAATTTCGTACTTTATGAAACTATTTTTGAAAAACAAAAGCGAAAAGATTTTAGTTTTTCTTTTAAAGATCTTTAGACTTCCACTTTTGCCTGTACAAGAATTTATAATAGTTGAAATTAAAAATATTTTGTAGCAAAGTTTTGAAAATGGAAGGGAAAACACATTTTAATTTTCGAATAATTCGAAACCAATGTATTCGAAATGGAAAGCGATATGTTTTACTTTTTCAACACTAAGCAAAGTCCTTTAATTCTAAGATCTCAAAATAAATCTTGAAAAATCTCAAGAGGGTAAAAGTTTTTATAGAAATGGCAACTTGGATTTTAAAATTAAGTGTTAGTTTGGAATCAATTCCAGGAAGCTAACTAAGCAGATTGCGACCTTCAAGAGGTTTTTTCTTCCAATACTTAATACTTTTTTTAATGACTTTGAGACATTGAACAAAAAACAAAAGCTTTGATAAAATAATAAATAAAAGGCAATCAAAAGAGTTTCTTAAAATTTGAAACAGACAACAAAAAATAAATAATAAAGTGAAGTGAATTTAACAAAAAATAGTAGTTATAATTATTTATTTATTGATTTATAGTTTGCTAATAAAATACCTATAAAACTTAATGATTTATATATACTCTTCTCTAAAAAATTACTACATATTTACTTAACGATTTATATTCTCTATGTTGCAATAGTAAAAATTAAAAAAATTTCATATGAAACTCTTTTTGGCTAAATTAACAAAGCGGTAATCATTTAAATGCTGCTCTAAAAGTTTTTTGGTCTAATACTTTTGGCT
This sequence comes from Drosophila willistoni, assembly GCF_018902025.1. Classification (NCBI taxonomy): domain Eukaryota; kingdom Metazoa; phylum Arthropoda; class Insecta; order Diptera; family Drosophilidae; genus Drosophila; species Drosophila willistoni. The sequence continues at coordinate 5,389,038 of NW_025814048.1, forward strand.
CAAATGAAAACGTTTTTTCACGCCCATCAACTGGCTGAGTGTGATGTTCATGGCTTCAGAGTGATGATTTGTTTGCCACGAAAATGTATGCATATTTCGAAAGAGTATTTCAAGTGATTTAACTTGGCCCTAGCTAGTTTTTTTCATTCTTAGTATTTATTGACAAATAATTTTCAACATTGTTTACTTCTCATACATATGGCGAGGGGGAGATGACATCACTCAAAAACATGGCAGACGGCGATGAGTTGAGAGAGCTTATTGTTTAAGCACTTTTTACGTGCCAGGAGTCAACAAAATGGCGCATAAATTTTAAATGTTTTAACGAAACGAAATGAAATCTTGTAAAACTCTGATTGTCAGTCCGATTGTAGATGAATGATCTTTTTTTTTTTTGCTGCTGCTGCTGCTGTTGATGTCATTTTACTGCAATTGACATTGGCAATGAACCTAATTAGTTGTAGTTTTTTTTAAGCATTTAATTTTATTTTCATTTTTGAAATGAATGAGGCTATTTAGATGATGTTCTATGGCAGCAGAGGAGAGGGGAGAACAACACTTTCCACAAGGTCATGGGAACTGGGGGAAAAACAAAAGCGTTCAACTGACCGCAATTTGTGTGTGTTAAGTGAAGTGAAGTGAAGTTTGCACAGTTGTTTGTAGTTGTTGTTATTGTTGTTGGCCAAATGAAAGTGTTTATTTTTATTTCAGTTTTGCTCTACTCTCCCAAAAATCGTGACTGCGAAATTGGTTAGAAATGAGAGGCGGCTTACAAGCGATGAAACACACCTAGTTTAGGGTCTAGACCAAGCCTAAATCATGACGTAATGCCCAAATATTTGTATTGAACTAAGCAACATTTTATCTTTCCCTCTGTCTCCCTCTGTCTCTCTGTCGTTTTGCATTGGCAAAAATATTATATATAGTATGTATGTATATATAAAGTCATTCATGTAGGTGTTTTGGCATTTTTTTTTACACTTTATTCGATTTGTTTGCTGTCCGAAATTTATATGTATATTATTTTGATTCTTGCCTTGTCAGCCCACACATCCGATGTGTATATATATTCATCCATTCAGCAAATCATCGGCACCCACATGGTTCAGTTTTCATTCGATTGTTGTTGTTGTTTCTGGTGTGGTTCAACGCCTCGTTCTATAGACGTGGGTGAGATTTCAAGTTTGATGTTTGACTTGATTGTGCCAAAAAAGAGCAACAAATGGTCATAGATTTTTAAAGCATTTTCTTTCATTTTTATTTTTTTTTACGTTTTTAATTGTTGTTGTTGTGTGTGTGTGTGTGGCGTGTGAGAAGATTCTGGCAAAAGAATGTTCTAATAACAACATCATTAAAACTTTTTATACCATACACCCATAGGGTGAAATGGTATATTAAAGTCGCCAAAATGTATGTAACAGGCAGAAGGAAGCATCTCCGACCCCACAAAGTATATATATTCTTGATCAGGATCAAAAACCGAGTCGATCTAGCCATGTCCGTCTGTCCGTCCGTCCGTCCGTCCGTCCGTCCGTCCGTCCGTCCGTCCGTCCGTATGAACACCTAGATCTCGGAGACTATAAGAGCTAGAGCCACCAAATTTGGTATGCAGTCTCGTGTAGTATGTACGCTTATCGAGTTTGTTTCAAATTTTTGCCACGCCCCCTTCCGCCCCCGGAATTTACATAAAACTGTTTTTCTTAAAAAGTATAGCAGATAGAAACATCAAATTTGGTTTATATACTCGTTTAGTTAGCGCGCAGATAATAATTGTTCCATTTTTTTGCCACGCCCCCTTCCGCCCCCGGAATTTACATAACTCTGATTTTCTTAAAAACTATGAAAGCTACCGACATTAAATTTGGTATGTAAGTTAGCCTAATAGACGCGCAGATATTGACTATTTAAAAATTTTGCCACGCCCATTTCCGCCCCCGAAAATTAAACAAAACTGATTTTCTCGAAAACTAACAAAGCTAAACTCACCAAATTTAGTATGTATATTGGCTTAGTATGCGCGCAGAATACATATATTTTAATATGTTGCCACGCCCACTTCCGCCTCATAATTTAGAAAAAACCGATTAGCTCTTGCAATTTTTTGACTATCGCGATCAAATTTGGCAGACTAATAAATCCTATCTATTTCTATCAAACTACCAAATTTGATTGAAATCGGACTAGAAACATACAAAATATACGTATGAACGTATTTTGCTACGCGATCCATAAGGGCAGAATTGGCCGTTGGCTAGTGGCGGCGCTAGAGTGCTTGTGTGTTTGTAGAGTGAGCGAGATAGCAAATGGTATGAGGCATGTTAAAACAATTTAGTAGACATACATTTGGTTTTCGAAATTTTAAATATTTGTTTCACCTGGTGTATGGTATACCCAAGTCGGCGAGACGACTTACTTACTTCATTTTTTTTCTGGCCAAATTGTGAATGATAAATGAGTTTTTGAGAATGCGAACCAGTTGCCGCCTTCTGACTATTTCCCATGCTTAGAACTTGGTCAAATTTACAATGATTTCTTTTCAATGAGTGTGTAGTATTAGACTTTAGTAAAGTTGGCTTGAAAGTTTAACATGATCTTACTACATTGAATTTAAATTGATTTTCAGGGAGAGATTAATGTCGTGTAATGATGTTGAGTTGTTTTGGTTTCCCAATACATATATGGCCAACATTTTTTCAATGTTCAAATAATTATTTTTAGTCATATTAAATATCGTTTGTTTTTGGAATAATACTGATAATTGTCATTATGACATCAATATCTATTCTATGACCACTTTAAATATTTTATTGAGTTATATATAAGTGGGTGTCGGGGACTTCCCAGCATGGATATGAATATATAGCTACATAAACTGAATTAAAACAAACAACAACAATTAGAATAGAGAAAACAATAATTGAGTCATATTAGAAGTCTCTTTATAAGTGAGACAATTTAATATTGAAATGTTGTTGGTATTTCAAAGTGGAATTATTTATAAAGATATTCAAACATCAAGTGGCTTATTTTATATTAAAAAGTTTTTACAAGTAGTCCCAATCTAAGACGCATTTCTAATTAGTTTCAAGCTAAATGTTTCAATTATGGGCATTGAAATTTCTTTTATCTTGGAAATTGTATTTTTTTTTTTTTTATTTCAAGTCTAGAGTAAAGTTAGCAATCTCTGAGAAAAGAAAAGAATCTACGTCTTAGGTCCATTTTGTTTGATATATAATAAGTTTGGAATTGCTATGAGACAGACAACTAATTAGACTTCACTTTATTTTGTGGGGAAAAGAGTCGTAGATTTGGTTATTCATGAAATGATAAAGATCACAGATAAATCTAGTACTAAGTCGCTAAGTTAACTTTCTTTAGTAACTAGATCCTAGAAATAAGCTAGTCTAAGATGACATTTAAGGTTTTTTTTCCTTTTACCTTTATACATGTCAATTATTTATACAAGCTATTAGTCAAACAGACATTTGAATGTCACAGATGGAAAGCCTATGCCTAAAAACACTGTTATCCTTACTTAAACATTAGCTTTAATGAAACATTTACATTACTGGAAATAAAGCACACATCGAATTCAATTGAATTGATCACAGATAAACCTTAGGTACTCAAAAAACTGAAAAATACAGGCAGATAAAGTTACAACTAAGTAAGTCTTTAATCAATTATATTACCCTACGAATCAATTATCCATATTGCAGCATTAAAATTTCAGTTATTTTGTCGTTTGCTATATTCCATTTCGAAAAATTGCATATTTATGTTAGGGAACTCAAATGCATAAATAGCATATGCCAAACATTTGATTAAAATATTTAAAATAGTTTCTAGCTCTCAAAAAGTTGTTTGTTTTAATAAACGATGAAAAAAAAAAACTGTTCCATGACAAAAGCTCATAAATTTTGCCATTATAATGCCAATAATATGTAAATTCTATTTCCTGTTCATGACAAATTGATCGTATACCCATTATAGTTTAAGTAGTTTTAAGGTATGTATGTATGTGTATGTACATACATGTAAAGATGTTTCTATTTGGCTATATATTTAGCAATGGATTCGGTTTGTGTCTGTCTGCCTAACTGACTCTTACACAAAACTGTTCATGGACACGCCTTTAAACTAAATGACAGCTCATTAGCGCACGCTTCTACGAATTTGATTAGTTTGAGGTAAATGAGGGGGAGGGGGGGATATAGTGTTTATTTTTGGCAACAATTTTTATAGCGATGTGTTTGTCTGTGTATGTGTGTGCTCATAAATAGAATTCTCCAAAGCAAGACCAAGTCGAATGAGCAGTTGAGCTAAGTTTGTGTCTTCAGTCATTTGATTAATGCCGTTAGACGTCGCCAAAGCGCAACCGCCACCGCCAGCACCAACAACAACAACAGCAACAAACAACAGCAACAAACAGCCAACAAGCAACACCAGCCAAAGTAGTTATTCATTTTCTTTCTCCTCTAATGCCTCACACACACACACACACACAGACACACCACTTCGGCTTCTTCTGTTACCTTTTGGGTGTGCGTTCTATTGTCTTGCCACTTGGCCACTTTTGTTGTTCATTTAGTCTGAACTTTTAGCCAATCGAACACAGCAAAGAAAAAAAAAAAACAAAAATAATGAAAAACCAGATTCAAATACAGATTCGCTTTCGGTTTTTGTTTGCTTTTGCCACTCAAGCGCCATCAAATGGGTATATTAACTATGACCAGAAGTTTGTAATTCAAAAAGTGAAGCCAAGTCTAAAGAGACTGATATAAGTTACTTATTTTTCTGTCTAAGTTAGTACAGGATTAACTCTTTTGCTTTCAAGTTATTTTCTTTTTCAACAAAGTTTACTAAGATCAGTAGTTTTAATCGATTTCCCATCGATTCCCATTGACATACCAATGGGTTATCCTAATACTTAAAGATACAAATTAGAAGCTGCTAATTAAAGATTTTCTAAAGTCAATTTCTCATAGAATTTACTATATAATGCTTTTAAGTATTATAACAAATCTAAGCTACTAAGTATAGAACTAATTGACAATTGAGTCTGTAATAACTTTAGGAAGAGAAACGTTCTAAATAAGACTTAGCAAACATTTCTTTGTAAGTCAAACAAAAATATTTGTCAAGCTCTAATTACGTTACGAAAAACTTATTACCTTAAATGTAGCTGCTTCTCGTTATTGTTTAGATCTTTAGTACTATAAAAGGTAAATTAAGTGGAAAATCTAGATGTTTAGCTCACTTGCCCAGTGCGATTATGAATGAAACTATATCGTATGCCATTTAAGGCTAAAGCCCTGAAAGATCTGTCTAAAAGTCTATAACATTTATATAACTTTTATAATACAACTTTTTATATTCACTTTAAGTCGCATTGATCGTTTTTAAATTCAACTCTTTCGTTAACATAAAGTAGATACGATTTTTTGGTTTTATATCGTTTTCCAATTAATTTTATTTACTTTAGTTTCGCTTTCAAATTGTCTCAATTAAACTAATTCAAAAATTAAAATAATTTTGAATAACTGTTTTTGAAGCCAATTAATCTAAGTATCTTTTAAATTTGTGTAGAGTATAGAAACTGCGGTGTGTGTGTGTGTGTTTGTAGAATATAAGTCCGATCGCCTAGTTCATTTGTTTTCGATTCTCTTTAGTGCCAAATTATATAATCATTAGATAAATATTCAAATGTGACTTTTGATATTTGGGTTTTTAGCTATTATACCATATTTCACGTGTTTGGCACAAATTTTTTGGTTGCTTTTGAGGCTCATTTAAAAAACGAATGTCTTATTAAAAATTAGAACAAAAAGTCAGCAAGTTTTTCGAATGGAACCAGCCAACGAAATAAAACTGACTAAAACAACAACAGAGAGCCATAAAAAAATATAGTTAAAAGATGTACACACACACACAAACACACACACAGAGAAGGAAAGAGGAGGAGGAGGAAGCAAAAGGTGTAGGCCTGGCAGTAAGCCAAGTTAAAAGTTATTCAAAAATTCAGTTTTAAAACCCAGGCATGTCTGGTTCTAGAGTAAGAGAGAGAGAGGGAGAGTGACAGAGAGGGCTAGATATTATATATAGATAACCGTACGTTGAATTTTTTCTTCTCTCGTATTTTTTGATTTGAATTGAGCACTTGTTGCTTACACTTAGTTAGATTCGTTTTGCAGTAGACTTGGCGAAACAAATAGATAGACGGAGGGTGGAGACAGAAAAAAAAACACGTCCAACGCGCACGAGTTGCTCACAGTGACTGAAATTGGCCAGCTTTGGGTTTAAGCCAAGTTTCGAAACGATCGAAAAAGCTTTTTAATTTGAGTTGGCAAGTGGCGTTGGTTGGGGGGGGTGGGGAGAGCAGAATGAGCTTGGAATGAGAGAAGAGCATAAAGCAAGACGTCATCATTTAGAGTGAGTGAGCGATTTGATCTTGGCTTGTTTTGCTTGCCTGGTTTGGTTTAACCGTTTTTGTTTTGGGCCCTCAATTCGCTCACGTTGTGTTGTGTGACTCTGTCTCTGTCTCCTTCTCACTCTCTCTCTCGCTTTGGGATTCTCAACTTTGGGATATTTAATGGACTTACTCGACTTTAATTGCAGGCCAAGCATCGGCAATGAGTGTGTGGTTTTTCATTTTTCCACATTATTGTTTATTTTTTTCCTTCTTTTTGTATTGTAATTGAACAATTTTTGCGGCTTTTTACCTTTAGATGTTATATTGATTACTTACCAAATGCAGGCAACAGCTAAAAAGCTCAATTGCTTGCTAATGTAACTACGTTTAGATACCCTTTACATATGCCTACGTTTACACAGTTCAAATGTTAGACGTTAGTCTTATTGTATGTATAATGGAATAGACCTTAATACTACTTTACGTTTTTGCAATTCCTTATTATTAATAATATATTTTTTTAAAACATACTGCTTCTGAATCCTTGATTTTAACAAAAAGTTATTTCAACAATGTAATTAACTAATAAAGAATGGTTTCTGGTCGTATTGTTATAATTTGAGGATTCGAAAATGTTTTAACAATTAATAAACATACAGAACAGATTGTTTTTTGTATACTTTTATTTTGGATAACACTTTCGACTAACAATAAGAGTAGATTAAAAAGGATTCAGATAGATTCTGATAGAATTGCAAAACGAATACCTAGGTATTTTCCTTGTTAGCTTTTCAATGCATTAAAAGGACTGTTGGAGGTATTAATGTACATACATGAAGTTACGGAATATAAAGGTATATACATTTTCCTATTATAAATTATGTACTTAACCAAGTCATCATCAATTTGGACCACTTTCGACACTCCAAAATTTTTTTTTAACAACTTCCGGAACATTTTATATTTTCCATCTGAAAATGCGTTTATAACGACGTTCAAGGGACCAACCAATTTTCGTCGTTATATCCGTAAGACGTACTAACCGGAGGCCCCTTCATATAAGTTTGTATTGGGACCAACTAATCACTCATCGAACTTTAGACGGTATAACCGGATTCTACTGTAATAATAATTTTATAAGTATTATTTTTGATTTCTATTTTGTCCATCAAGTATAACCAGTATTTTTTACTTTTATTATTTTTAAAATACTTTTACTTACTATACTTCAATACTTTACTTTATATTACTACTTTATTTAATGAAATATAATTTGTATTTAATAAAATTTAATAAATAATCAGACATAACACTTTTATTCCATATTGACTGATCTCAAAAGGATGATTACAAAGTAGTTTAAAGCCAAGAAACTTAGCATTCAAATCTATTAAAACTATGTGAATATATTTGCAATACTTACTTTTATGGAAAATTTTAACTTGGATAAGTTTGCATAAAATTCTACCAAAAATATTAGAGTTGTCAAAAATATATCGAAAATATCGATGTATCCAATTGTTTTAAACGATATATATTATATCGTATTGATATTTTTCCAAAAGCTAAAATATAATCGATACGATATTTGAAAAATATTCGACAACCCTAAAAAAGATACAAACATTAGATGTATCGAACCTTCTAATGATGATTTTCATCAGTCCTATATAAATAAAACCAGAGAGTCCCATCTTTATCAATTTGGTTTGATCGCTTTTTCATTGAATTGCTACTGCAATTTAATATACCCCACTTTTTTCTGAAAGAGTATTAATCGAAATGTAATAATGCACTTTACACATTTCATGCAGCTAAAAAAGACAGAGAGAGAGAGAGAGAGAAAGAGTGAGAATAAAAAGTCAGTTTGAATTTCTTAAGAATTTTTTTTTAGGTTTTGTTTTTATTTTTGTTGTTTTTTTTTCAATTTGTTTGTTTTTTTGTTTTGTTTTTGGTTTTATTCTTTTGTTTTGTTTTACCCTTTGTGTGTGTGTTTTTTCTTTTTTGTGTTTAGATTTTATTCCAGAAATGCCTGTTGCGATTAAGTTATCGCTATTCAGCAAATCCGATCTTAAAAATGCCATTATCTTTCGATCTGATGATGAGTTTTGGTTTCGGTTTTCTTGTGTTATGTTTTTTTTCTTCTTTAGTTTCTTTTTTTTTTGGTTTCTTTTATCTTTTCGTTATGACATCATAATGAATTAATTTGTTATTGTATAATACTTAATTTAATAGTGAAAAATAAAGCTATAAATGTTGTTAATTAAAAATTATTTCCTTTTCTTTTGACTTTCATGCCTTTTCCTCAACATCATCATCATAATCATCATCATCATAATCGTAATGATCGTAATCATCATCTTCATGATCATTCTTCATTCTTAGCAACAACACAACCGAATCGATGTAGTTTCTCTTTGCAATTATAATATAACAAATATATAGATATAATATGTAATTAAGGAAAAAATCTAACAAACATTTGCTGAGTATTATTTCAATTCTTAAGCCATTAAATTTAATTGGTTTTTTTTTATGCTTTTATATCATTCATCAATTCATCTCCTTTACGCTTGTTTTTCTTTTTCCCATTTGTTTTATATTATTTAATAATAACAAACATTTTGGCTAACTAAAAAATTATACATACATACATAAATCGAAATAATCTCTATTAATGTTTTTGCCACTTCTCATTGTATTTTTTGTTTTTCTTTTTTTTTACATTTAATATTTGTTTTTTTTTTTGGTTTTATTTTCTTTTTGTCTTAGATGAAACCCCATTTGATGTTTTCTTTTTTATTGTTATTATTATTTATTAATTTTTAGTTTGAATTAGGTTTCAAATGTTTAGGGAAAACAAAATGTCAAAGTTTTAATTTGAATCGGAAATGTTAATCTAATCAGAAGTGAATTGAAAGAAGCTAACAAAATATCAATTTCATTACAATCAGCAGCATGAAATAAAAGTTTAACTATATAGCATCTGATCATCATTCCATTAGAGTTAGTTTTTCTATATACCTTGGCAAAAATTGACAAAGGCTTCAGTTAGGAATTATCTTTGTAGTATAAGTTTTTAGAATGATTTAGACGTTTTATATTATTTTGTCTAGTATTTATCTATGAGATAAAATTTGTTTAATACTTTTCAGTAGACTTCTTTAACTTGTCTTGAACTTTGTGATAGTTTAGAATAACCTATTTTATTTCAATCCTTTTCGACAGTTTAAGGCTTTAGTAAAAGCCTCTAAAGAATCTAATCAATCACCCGAAGTAGTGATTAAGTTTCTTTCTTTCGAACTCAATTTGAGTGATTTGATCTAGTCTCAAGAATAATCTAAGTGAAAAGTATTTAATACCATTTTGTAATGTTTTCTAGGTTCTTCTTGTTTAAATTTTTATGAAATATAAATCGAGCAAGCCGTCTCGAGGTCAATCTTACAAAAGAAGATTATTTCAAAGGCAACACACAAACAGGTGAGCAGGTTGTCTGTATAGCTATTTCAAGAACTACCAAGTTCTATCATCAGCAGTCTTTGCTAAAGAACTCCAGAATTGCAATAGCCATACCATGTCTTCAACGCTTAAACTAGTTGAAAACTGCAACTAAATAAAGCGAAAAAAGTTGGCGAAGCCTACTCACCTCCTTATGACCTCATCTTTTTGTGTGTTGCCTTTGAAATAATCTTCTTTCGTAAGATTGACCTCGAGCCGACTAAGCTCGATTTAAATTTCAATAGATCGGATCGTAATCTAACCAGAAAATTTTTATGAAATACCTTCTAATTTATCTACAAATTTAAGTTTTGTTTTTAATCAACTTATTTAGCAGGAATAATCTCATCAGTTGAAGGACGTTGCTGGCATCTGTTAAAGGCAAAGCATAAGTTAGTTAATCTGAATTTTTTTCAAGTAAAAATTAGCACCCTAATATTCAGAATATTTTGTTGCTCGGACGATTTCATAACCAAATTGCTTTAAAATCAGTTTACAGAAATTTGTCTAACAAAGTTAAATCTTCTGTTTGAATAAGTCGATTACTTATGAAATAAACTTTAAGGTTTCTTCCTACATTTTACTTTTATATATTGAGCTATTGATTCCAGAGATCTTGATTTCCAATTAGGGATCTAAAAGTCAGTAAATTGGAGTAAAGATTAAGTATCTCCCATTTTGCCAAGGTATATTAAATTCGGTAGACCGAAATAAATGAAATATTTTTTATATGCACGTATGTCATTTTTTCTTTGTGTATACGTGTATGTCTGTGTGTGTGTATAGTTGTGTTTGTGAACAATTTCTTCTTTTTTTTTTTGTTGAAATATTTTTTAGTTTTACGTTTGTTCATTTTTGTTGGTCTTCCATTGATTACATCTAAATTGGTAACTAATTCTAGTCTAGCTTCGTTACAACTAAATTTGAATTCTTGCAGACCCTCTCCATATTATGGAGATATACCTGAACTGCTCTCTGACATCGGTCTTTCTTGCTAAGTATGTGTATGTGTGTGTGTATGTATGTATGTAAGTGTATCTTTTCTTGCTAACTTATATAGTTCTGCTACAGAACCTAAAGATCAGCTCAATTCTCAGATCTGTCTACTACAGCTTCAGCATTCAATTTGTCACACATTTAGAACTTTATTAATTATATTTATATATATATATATATATATTTGTTATATACCTAAAAGTTCTACATTTCTTAGCTTATCATTTGGTTTTTGTATGTGTGATATTTTAATGGAAATTCTGATATTATGATTAATCAGTTTATTTATGTATGTATAAGTGTGTGTGTGTGTATTTGATTTTCTTTCTTTTTTTTTTATTCTGGTGTATTGGCTCTGGCAGTTCTTTTCCAATAGTACAAATATTTTCCAAATATTCATTAAAGTTTTTATTTTTTTTTTGTTTTTTAGTTTTTAATTATTACTTTACGAATTTAATTTAATTTTTGTTTTTGGTATTTATGTTTTTAAAGTAAATCGTTTCCCATATACACATCTAGTAAATTTTTTTGTTATTTTTGTTTTTTTTTTGTTGAAATTACAATTAGAAAATATTTTATTACTTAAAATGAAGTTGGTTTTTTTTGGTTTTTTATTAAAGTAAATTTTGGTTTAGTTTAGTTTTTAGATGATGTTTTCTTTTGGTTTTGTTTGCATTATTTTTAAGTTTAAATTTAAATTTCTAAATTGAGTTTGAGTTGCCTAGAGTGAAATTTATTTACAATGGGAATTATATCGTATATATACTATATATAGATACCCGTTTCTTTCTTTTGGTAAGTATTTCATTAGTTTATAATTTGTTTTTTTTTTTCGTTTTAGTATAGTTATATAATTAATTAAAAGTAGCGAAGAATCTAAGGCTAATGATGAATTACTAATTAGTAAGTTCTAGTTGGATTTAGTTAGTTAGTTTAGTGGAGGAATGATTTTTGGTATTTTTGGTTTTTGTTTCTCTTTTCTTTTGTTTTTTTGTGGTTTACATATATATCCGGAAAAGTTCTAATAAAGCTTTTCACACTAACCTAATTTGGCTTAAAATTAGACTGAAGGTAGAAGGGAAAAGGATTTCTTTAGAACTTTTTACACATTTTGTTTTTTGGTTTTTTGTTGCTGGTGCATTTTAATTTGTTGGTATTTTATCTTTGGCAGTGCCATTCTGTTGTATGTATGTATGTATGTATGTGTATGTAAGTAGGTAGTAAATGTGTGAAACTAACTATCTATAGATTAGGTAAATGAAGACAGATAGATGCCAGATGGGCCTTGTCCATCCTTAAAGCGAGCAATATTTGTGGCTGGTCATCTCTTCCTGATCCTCAGCGGCTTCATCTTCTATATACTGCTCCTCCTCCTCCTCCGCATCCTCCTTATCCTCCTCTTCATCATCATTTTCCTCCTCATTATCATCCATCTTCTCCTGTTTAACTTCCTGCTGTCTAGCTGCTGCTGCTCCTGGTCAGGTTTTTTGTTTTGTTTCGTTTAATTATGTGTTTGTTTGGTTTTTTTTTTTGGGGTTTTTTAAAATTTGTTTTTGTTTTGGTGGATTTTTAGGGGTTTTAGTTTTGAGTTAGTAAGGCATTTTTTGGTAATTTTCAACCGCATGCACGCACACACACACACACACAGACACAGAGACAAGCACACAGACACAGATAGAGAGATGCACAGAACAAAAATGGCAGATGAATTTATTCGTATGACTTTTCTTCTTTTTCGGTTAAGGATAAAGAGTTATAGACAAAGAGAAAGAAAGAGAGAGAGAGAGTGTGGGATTGAGATGCAAAATGGATTTGTGATGCTTCTCGCTTTGATGGGCTCTTGCATATTCCATGGAGGAGTTTTGAATTGATTTTTTTTGGTGTTGGTATTGGTATTGGTATTGGTATTGGTATTGATGCTACTGATGCTGAGCTGATGGAGTCATGAGGTACATGATATGTTGTTGTGGTACACCATACCGATCGACTGATGGGGCAGCACTCTCCCGTGTTATATGATACTCTCCCGATTCCTTTCCAGCTCCTCTGTCTCATTCTCGGGATCCACACTGGATGTAGACGATACGCCGCATATTTGCATTTCAATTTCGGCCAAACGATTCTCCAAATCCCATTGCTGTTGCGATAGCTTCGTATTCAATGCCTGATTCTCTGATTCCACCGTGTGTAGGCGTTCCCGTAAACGTTTTATCTCATCCTCGAGTGCCTCATGGGACCCGAGAAGTGGCGTAGTTCCACCACCAACTCCACTCACACCCGGGCCATAGCATTCCAATTGAGAACTAGAGTCGCAAATGTAACCTGTAAAATGGGCAAGTGGCAAGTGAATGCTAGAAGACTGGAGAGTCTGGTAGTCTATAGTCTATGCCTGTTACCTGTATGACTTGGCTGGGATTGCGGTCTCATGGAATGATGCGATGTAGCCCGACTGCGTGGTCGTTCCTCAGAGCCATGGGCACTGGGGCTAGCAGATCTGGGTGAGTCTGTGGCACGGGCCAAACGTTCGGCATAGCTGCGGGGACTGCGTTAACAACAAACAGAAAAGAAACAAAGTAAGAAAAAAACAAACATGACACTGTGTGTGTGTTTGAAACAGAGGAATTTCATTTTCCTTTCACTCACCTATAGCCATGTGACTGAGAGAATTGTTGCTGTTGTTGCTGTTGCAGCTGTTGTTGCTGTTGCAACTGTTGCTTCTGGTTTGACTGTTGCTGCTGCTGTTGCTGCTGTTGATGATGTTGCTGCTGCATCACTGCTGGTGGTAGCCACATTTCCTCCAACGAAGTCCGACCACAGCTTTCCACCAGGCCCGGAGTTGATTGGCAGCGGCCCATGGCAACTACATTAAAGTATTTGACTATGTTATATAAAAATCAAAAAAATTCATACAATTCAAACCAAACCAAACGAAACAGAAAAAAAAAGAAGGAAGACACAATTGTGGAGAAAAAAAAACGAAAGACGAAACGAAAAAATAAGAAACAATCGAATTGTGTTATTCGTATTTTGCAACTTTTTGAATTTTGAGTGGCGTGTGAGTGGCATAGGAAACAAGTAGGGTAAACGGGGGGGTTGGTTGGGGAGGGAGCAACATCATTTCTTCATCCGCTTACCTTTCTCTAGCGGCGCCTTCTTGTACTTCTCCAGACGTTTGACAGCTATCGATTCGAGACGTACACGCGCCGCTGGATATTCCTTTAGCACGTCCCACATGTCCTTCTTACTCAGCACGAACAGGTCGCTATAGCCCACAGAACGAACGCTGGCAGTGCGTCTGTTGCCTATATAAGATGGAGTGTGTGTGTGTGTGTGTGTGTGAGTAAAGCGTAAAGAGAAAAGTTTAATGGTCTTTCAAAAAGCAGGCGCTTCTTCTTGTCTTGTGTTTGTTTCTTGTTCTTGTTGACTTGGACGAGCAGCACAAAAGACATTAAAATTGCATGCCAAAAGCAAACTGACTGAGTAGTGTAAGTAGTAGTGAAAGGTAACGCAAAGAAGGAAGGAAGGAAGGGCCTACAAATTAGGGAGAAGACACAACAGTACATATGTAAAAGTAACAACTAAATAAACACCACTGAGTGAACATGGGAAAACTACAATAAATGCATTCTCTCTCGTACAACAATATATCAAGATGAGTCCCCATCAAACTATATCAATATTTCTGTATACTTCCTTTCAAACATGTTAAAACAAACAAGTTTCGACAACTAAATGAAACAAAGTGTATGGCACGTATCTGCATCACTGCGAAAACTGATCTCAAGACTGTCTAAAACTTTTGTTAAGTTCGAAGTTCAATTGAAATGTATCTATGAAATATTCTTCAAGTCAATTTCGACTACATCGCATGTTTCACAATGTTTCAAAAATCTGTGAATTTTAAGGGGGAAACCGTCTGAAAAAAATGTTAGCTTAACCAGTCTTACATAAGACTTAAATGAAAATAGATAACAAGGCAGAGCATCTTTTGAATGGACAAATTCATCTCATTGCAATATTTCTTTGACTTAGAAAGCTTTATGAAAAGTGATAAAAGTAGCAAGAAAGTGTCTAAAGGACATAGTTAAAAAAGTTTATCAAAATTACTAAAATTTCCATTTCCATTGTCATTAAGAAAGCATTTGAAAACTTCAAAGAGACAACTCTTCAAAATTCTCCAAATAATTTGAGTTGAAAATGACACTTTGATAGACATGATCAAACTGGATTTTCTGCACTCTAATAGGAGCCGAATTAAACTGGATTTTTTTCACCCTAATAGGATACGAATTAGGTTGAAAAAATCCAGTTTGAATGTCAAAAGTTGAATAATTTTTATCAAAGTGGAAATTTTTCGAAATATTCACTTTTTTCTGTTACTTCTAATTTCCAGGATAAACATTTTTTACAAACTTTCTTTGGCAAAGTTTAAGACTTAAACAGACTACAAATCCTAAACCTAAAAAGACATCACCACAAGCCTCCATCTATTTGGGAGTTTATTGAACCTTTAACCATTTTTGTACAATTTTTTTTTCTAAAATTCTGCTAATGTTACAAATTTTCTATTCAAAGCTTTTTTGTTTATTATACTCAATAGCAGCATCAGAGACCCTACACCTACATATCTAATTTACGATTTAAAGTATACAAATTGTATCATATCTAGTTTCTTTACCCATAGGTAAAGTGACATACTAACAATATTAGAATACCTCTATTCGTTTGGTTCTTAAAAAAGTATGTATAAAGTTTAAGTAATCATTTATTAATTTAAAGTAGCTTTAATTTATAAAATCAGATTAATATGAAATCCGAATTGGAACACCGTAAAAATAGAAAGATTTTCCCTTAAAAATCTACTGTTTTCATTAACAAAACGAGAAAAAGTTTAATAAAAAATTGCTTTTTTGTTTATAACAATCAAAATACTTTTGCACTCTTAGAATCACAGAAGACTCATCAAATACTCTTGCAAAAAAAATGACATTACATTAAATTATTGTCAAATTCATGAATTTCAAATACTTTTAAATAGAATTAATAAAACTTCTATGAATTAATACAATTATAGAAATTGGTAATAAAATACACAAGTATTTTGCTACTATAGTTGCTTAAGAGTGAAGAGATAAAAAGGTTTATCTTGGCACTAAAATTCATCGAGTTTATATCCACAAAAAGATCTTTCTAGGCTCTTTAATTAAATTTATATAGAAAGGAAACTTTTGATTTATTAAATCTTTTATGATATTTTTTCACTTTAAGTCACAATTTGAACCTATTGTTCAATTGATTTTATGGGGCTTAAACAATTTCAAATTAATGTCAGTGATTTTTAATTAAATAAAATAATTGAAAGATGAAAACCGAAAATTCACAACATTCTCTACATATTTATGTGGGAAACGGATTTAATGTTACTTTTTTTTTGACTAGTTTTCTAGGGGCAAAATCGTAAATTCGTGGGGATTATGGCTCAGTTGGTGTGCAATTTTCATAAATATTTCAAGTCAATTGGCATTCCATGGACAACAACAACAACAACAAACATACAATCATTATATAATTTTTTTAATTTTTTTTTTCGTCTTATTTTGTTTTGTACTTTTTTGTTCAATAGTGTATTTAAATGGATTTAAATAATTTAGTTTTGTTGATTTCCAAGGTTTTGTTTTTTTTTGCTTATAACAATTAGAGGTTAAAACGTTTAAATTACGTCCAGGCAAAGCAATACAACAACAACAATAACAATAATGTCTCTTTCAAGAGACACACAGAGAGAGAGAGACAGAGAGAAAAGAGAGATAGACAGATAAATAGATAGAGGGGAAACACACACAGAGACAGAAATAGATAGAAGGTAAGTAGAAATAAGAGAAGAGATTTTTTATGGTTGTCTAAAAATGTCTAACAAATGAAATTTTCCGTTTTACACTTTTTAGATATATACTTAGTGTGTTTGTATGTGTGTGTCTGTGGTGTGTGGGGATATATATTTTTTCTGCCCCGCCTTTGTTGAAAATCAATGACAGTATGAATGAAAATGGGCGTGTATAATCATGCAAAATGCAAAACTCAAGAATGATTCAATTTCACTTATCAAACTCAATTTGATGATGGCCTGGCAAAAGTTTATGGTGCGAGAATTGTAACTCAAACTGTTTTGTAACTTTTGTCAGCAAATTAAGTTCTTAACTCTAAGGTTGTGTGTGTGTGTAGTGTGTGAGAAAATTGAATTAAGTGCCCTGAAGTATGCAATGGCAAGATATTTGGCAGACAGTACAGTTGACTGAGTCTGCCCATCTTTCTTGTTAATTACATATACAATATACCTACACATATGTATATGTATATAACAATATCTAAGTGCTATATACTTTGCATATGTATGTTTGTATGTGTGTACAGGTATCTAATGCCAGGACAAAGACCAACTGCTGTGAATGCACAGCATAAAGATCAAAGCTTTGGATAATGATTAACACTTGGTTAACGCTTCTATTCACCAACGATTAAAGTGACATTAATACTCTTTACACTAATTTAAATTTCTAGGCAATTGTGTTTAATTGGACAATCGAGCGGACAGTTTGTGCATGTTATTTAATGGAGAATTAACCGCAATTTGATAACGGCAATGCAATTTACATGAATCACCCCAAAGGCATCTCAAATTTCACATTAACTTTGGCACAGAGATAGAGCAAGCAGTTAAAGTGATTTATTTGAATTGAACTAATTGAAATGGTCTTCTCGTTGTCTGATTTCTATACAATTGAAATGTAGAATGCTAATCATTTTTATAACTTTCATGAAATGATTAAGTTTCGCGCAATAATAAAATTATACTAATTATAAAATTAATTTTTGTAGTATTGTTCTAGTCAAATGGGTCGAAATTGATCGAATCCGGCATTGATTTAGGTGCATTTGTGTGCATATGTATCGTAGATAAGGTAAAGATGGATTTTATTATAACATAACTATAATAATTCGCAATAGTTTTGTATCGTTCTTCATTGTTTAAGTGTTTTAAATTTTTAAATTCACGTTTTAAACAAAGACTTTTTATTTCTTTTCTTATTTGGTGCGAAATTCTGGATAAACTTTTAGAATTTCATTAGCAAAATACAAAATTTAAGATATAAAAATGTTTTTTAAGGGGTTTTTTTTATAATTTAGAAGTTTATATAATCATAAGCGAAACTAGGGAGGTAAAAACCGAGAGAAATTTATAAGTTAAGTTGCAAGGCGTACGAAAGGCTTTAAATTTGTTAAAACTAATGAATACTTTTCAGCCTATTGCATACTTTCAGGAGCACACTTTTCCCCCGTTCACAGCCCTAGATCCATGTATGTAATTGTTTATTTAAAGAAAAAAGTTTTAGAATCAGTTCGAAAATTGGAAAAAGCCAAACAAATTATTAATAATTTAGTTCTGCTTTTGGTATATAACATATTCAACCGAAATAAGGAGATTTATATTATAATCCAATCTGTTAGAAATTCATTTAAGGGTATTTCGTATAAGTACTATAAAAGAAAATGTTTGACCAAATGTTCTTTTTATTTAATATAATATGCATTTAATTTTTTGTTCTATTTTTTGGTTATATTTCATAGATAGAAAAAGGAAAAAAAAACCCCGACATGTTTTAAGTGTATTTGTCAGAAAAAGAGGGTAGAGTGGAGACGGAAGGGTGTGCGGGGGGTGACGTCATGCAGGTGCAATAATTGCATTTGACATTCATTAATTTTGTAGCCTTGTGTGAGTGAGTGAGTGAGTGTGAGAGAAAGAAAGGGATGGAAAGGGTGAGCTTACGGATTTATGTTTGCGTACATCTGTGTATTTCTACGTATTTGTGCATTGTATGCGTGTGTGTGTGTGTGTTTGTGTACGCCATAATAAAATCACATTGCATACTTTTTGGGTTCGGGCTATAAAAACACATTGTGAGCAAAATGGCGAGAACAAAAACTGAAACGAAAACGAAAAGAGTAATACAAGGGAAAAAAGTAAAGTGGTGGGGTGAAGGGTAATAGGGTAAAATATATGCGCACATACACATACAGAAAATGAATTCAACAAAATATATATATATGCAAACGAAATGTTATGTAAAATGAAAAGCCACACAAATTCGTAAAGGTGGTAAAACCAGTGCATTTTGTTGAATGCAATTTAAACCGAGAATGGTGTAGTGCGAGGGGGGTGGTGTGGTTGGTGGTTTCTCTTCTAATAGTCTAATAGGGAAAAGAGGTGTGGGGGTATGGAAAAGGTGTGAATGACTAATCTAATATAGTTGGTTAAAATCATCATTTTGAATATGCAAATATTTAGACAAATAGAAAATACATTCCACACTTAGGTAAACTAAAATATTTTTTGCAATAAAATGTTTCAAGGGTTCTTTATATTGAGGGGGTGTTTTTTTTTTTTTTCTTTTGGGTTGTTGTAGTTACACGTTATGTCGTTTTTGATTATTGTTCCGCCTGTCGCACTAAAACGGGATATTTACCAAGCTCTTTACCTGCTGTGCCCATATTGAGTATACTAATCTCTCCGAAATAGGAACCGGCCTTCAATGAGGCCATCACCGTTTTGCCATTGTCAGCAACGACCTGCAATCGTCCTCGATTCACAATATACATCTCTTTGCCCACCTCGCCTAAAAACATAAAGGAATTTATATATCTATATAAACCCCCAGAGAAGAAGAGGAAAAACAGAAACATTGGATTTGGCTTACCCTTCCTGCAGATGTAGTCACCGGGCGAGAAGAGCACCGGCCTCAGGCGTAGAACCAATTCACAGAGGAAACCAGCTTCAGTATTTTGAAAAATCTCAACCCGCTTAAGTGTATCTAAATGGACGTTAATTGCTATTTCAGCCTGCAAACAACAGCACAGAGAGAGAGAGAAAGGACAAAAAAGAAAACACGTTTTATAAGTATGTGTAAGTGGCAAATGGAACTATCTGTGAATCTGTGTAGCTGTTTCTGTATCTGTATCAAATGGCCGACTCATGTTTCTCATTACGTTGTTTCACTTGTTTCGTCTCTTTTCTCTGTGTATGTACATGTGTGTGTGTTTGTGTGTGTGTGTGTATTGTACCTTTAATTTATCAGGAAGACAGGATACGGCGCGCTCCTCATCCGAGCATTTTTGCGTTAGCCACAGGTAATCGAACCATTTGATGACCTTCACCTGCAAATGATTTGGCACACGTCGCATCCGCATATACGTCTTGACGCCGTCCAGTTTGGCTGGAATGACAAGAAGAATACCACGAAAAAACATCAAGAACATAAGAGAAAACATGTTTTATTTATATTTGCCATGGCTACTGCCTGGAAATTCTTTACGCGACCGGCATACAAATTGTATACTTTTATCTTTTACGGCACAATGGGCAAAATGAGAACAAATGGTAAAAAACAAAAAAAAAAATTTGTTCCAAAATTAAACATCAGCAGGTTTTCAATCAACATAAACAAAAATTAAAAACCATTGTAAGACAGCGCTTTAAAAATGTTTTTAAAATAAAAACCCTAATGAGTAATGTAGTTCACCTTTTAATCAATTTTTAAATTAACTACGTTCTTTAGGACTAGTTTTTTTTAGAGCTAGCTTACTAACGGAACACCACAAAATAGTAAACTAGTTCTTGGATTAGGATTAGCATTAGAAATGAATTTGATAAGAATTGGAGATAGACTAAGATGATGCAGTTAGCCAGTATTTGAATGTCTACTATTGACTACTAAGCCAAGTTACTACAATTTCTCCATGCGGATCCAGCTTAAGCTCAACTAGTTCGACAATAGAACGAACTACAAACAAATTTATTACTGTGGGAATGGTCTGGCAATCCTATTCAGCCAGCCCTAGTTCAGTCAGCTGACTCATTAAAGCGCAAGACAATCTGGCAAGCCGGTCAGACAGAGAAGCATTAAGAAGACGAAGTTAAAGACGAAAAGACGAAGTTTTAAGACGAAAGTGTAAGACGCAAGGACGAAAGACATTAAACAATTAAGTATAATTATATCTAATATTAACTAAAAACTAATACTTATCTTAACATTAAATAAAACTATTATAAAACTATAACCGGGACTGTGTTTATTCGTAATACAATACCCCAGTCCCACATTACAGTAAGTTTTGTTGGCTACTAGACCACTAAGAAGTTCATGCTCCACTAAAAGTATAACTTGATCTATTTAAAATTGACTTTGCAATTACAAATACTTATATTTAAGACACTACCTAGACGGTGGCTTAGTGGAGACCTACTAAATCTACAATTCTGTTGTTCTCGAGTTCGAACCGCGACGTAGGTGGAGTTTCCCCCTGATGAAGCAAGTCTAAAAGGTAGTTCAGTCGGGGATAATGGAAACGATTGTGGATAACGAATAATATTTAAGAATTCAATAATTCAGTCTAATTAAACTTTCTTTTGTATGAATGAAGTTACAATTACTAAAATAATTAAAGAAATTAGTTACTAATAGGACTGACTTATAGATTTATCGGAAGTAATTTCAAAATTCAAAGTCAAAATTGAAATTGAAGTAATAAACCAAAATTCTTAGAACCGAAAGATAGGGCCAAGTTTCTATCACACAATTCCCGCATTGATTAGGTTGAAGATAACAAATTCAAAAAACAATTATTTGCCCTAAATATCCCACAATTGTTCCATAGTACTTGGGATGCGTGTCCAAAATGAAGTATATATATACATATATTTAGGTATATGTGTATGTATCTTTTGGCACTAATCGCTAGGACTTTGTAACCAATCAAAGGGGGTTCTGCATAAAATGTTTGTGATATTCAAGGGCTTAGTGACTGTCCGAATTGAATTGATAAAATGCTCAAATTCGGACAAAAAAAGAAACGAAAAGTGTTCCCCGCCCCGTACTAGCTAATATCTGGTGATGGGAACTACCTTTTAGTTTGAATTGTTATCTTATCATTCATACGTTTCATGTGTAGGAGGGCGTATATAAAAAGCCATCGAACCATTTGCTACTCAGTTAACTTTTACAATGTTGTGGTCAAAAGTAATCAGTTTCGCCTTGGTCAGCTTGGCTTTGGCCCACCTGCAAACAGCCCTGCAGGAGGAGTCATTCTCGGCATGTCCAGCTAATTTCACCCAGGTGGGTGAAAAGTGTCTTATGGTAGATTCAATGTGGAAGACCTGGTATGAAGCTGATCGGAATTGCCGCTCTCTGAGTGCTGGTCTCGTCAGTGTGGAGAATTCAGTGCAATTGAAATTAATTCAAGATTGGTTGCCCATCGCTGCTCAATATACACTTGAATTCTGGACTTCTGGCAATAGTTTGGGCAGCCCCGGAAAATATTTCTGGCAGAACACGGGAAGCAGTGCCACTTATCTACCCTGGGCTACTGATCAGCCCAAGACCGATGCCGGAGATTGTTTGACCCTGTATGCCAATTATAGTATGGCAACTGGAGAGTTTGTTATAGATGTGCATCGTCTACGGGTCAACAATTGCACACTTTGGGCCAAGAGTATCTGTGAGATTGAGCCCAAGGCATACAAGACTTTGGTTTGTCTTAATTCGTCGGCCTTCTATGAGGCACAGATACCAGTTTGAAATACTTAATGAAATAACAACGAAAAGACAAAGAGTCAATTTTTGAGCAAAACTAAAGTGACTTTTGTTTTATTTTACTTCCCTTGGCACTCAGACTCAGTCTCCTCCCCTCATCAGCACTCTCCATCTCTCAATTCACCGAGTCGATAAGAGGAAATTAAATCTCTTGGCTCGTCATTGCTGACAAATATTGACATAGAGGAAAAAAGGGGGGAGTGATGGTGGGTGGATGGGTGGGTGTAATGTGTATGTGTGTGTGTGTTTGCTCGTGTAAACATTTGAAAACCAACTGGCAAACAAGCAAACAGATTGAATACAAATAAATTCCGAGAAAGAGAGCAAGAGAGAAAGGGAAATCAAACTCCGCCTTTGGTCATTTGTCATTACTTTACTCATTTGTCATCATGTTCGACTAAGTGAACATAGTATAAAGTATTATACCCTGGAAAATTGGCAAAGCATAATAGTTTTCAAAGAGAATATTGATCAACATTATGGCACTCAGTTTAGTTGCTAAATACATAGAATTCTAATCGCTCAGTTCATTGAACATTGATCAGCAATATGCCATGAGTCAAACGAGAAACTCTATAGTATTACATCAACAACAACACGATGTATTGTCATAGTACATTGAACTTATTTTTAGTTGAAAAACATTTATTAGATTGAATACAATGATAAGATAGCGCAATCAGGGGGGTTACAATGGCAATTTTATTATCTAAAATATGTAATCATTGAAATCAGTTTAAGCTAAATTAGCCGATAAAATAGTCAAAAGTAAATTGAAATCCAAAAGCTCTTAAATTGAGCCTTGTTCTTTAGTAGATATATTTTGAGCCCCTTTGGGAATACAAGTGTTTAATCAAACAAAATCAGTTAAGAAACATTCAAAGAAAATTTCGTAAAACATTTTTAATCCAACTTTTTAGGTATAAACAATATACTAGTTAAAAGTCAACATACTACTTAAATTTTGTGGCAATGTATTTGTTTACATTTTTAAATCAGCTTTATTAATCTTAATACAATACTTATTTACCATATAATATGTATAAGAACATTGTTTTAATTGATTTATTTTCTTAATTAATTACTCTACGACAATTTTCCATCGTCGTATTGGACTTTAGATATAAATTTTGTTTATGTCAAATTAGCAGCCAAGTATTGATAAATATAATGGACATACAATAGAAAATTCATTTAAGTAGACAAATATCAATCCATATATTATACATTTTTATCATACGCATTTAAAAATTTAATTTAATTTTAATATTTTTTAGTCTAGAGCAATTAGTAAGAAGTTGCGAAACAACAATTGACAAAATCAATCAAAATTTCAAATAGGGTATCGGACTATCGGTTTAATGAATGTTCGTGACACTTTCTGGTTTTTGCTGTCTCTGAAAGATTATTGAATGCCAACCCAATGGCTCTTGGCAGCCATTACACATATGTATATCGGATATGGCCAACGATAGAAAAAAAGTGTATGCACGTACAGCTCCCATCCCCCCTCATGTTTTCTTTCCCTCTCAATCGCCTCCTATCCGCCCCTTTTAGTCATGCACAAATTACAACAATTTTTATTGCGGTTCTGCTTGACTGCATTCAACTTGGTCGAAGGGGATGCCCCTTTTCCATCACACAATTGAGGGTTTTGGCACGTTCATCGGTTGACGTTACGCTTTGTGGCGTTTTTTCTTCTTCATATTCTTGTTGTTTTGTTTTTGGTTTTCGTTGTTGTTACAATTGAAAATCAATCTAAATATTAATTGCATATTCCATGACACAGAGCGAACAAAACACAGAAAACCCAAGATTCCTATAACAAATAAAATTTCAATTTTTCCTCTCGTAATGGAATGGCAAAAGTTTGTGTCTTTATTTTGGGTTTATTTCTGGGCCTGATGTTTCTCTTGAATAGTTTTAAATTAACTTTTCTTTCTATTTTTGGAAAAAAGTATTTGTTTTTATTTATTTTTCTGTATCAAAGAGTTTCATTTTATAAAATGTTTTGTTTAGTATTCATATCATCAAAACTAAGGTAAAAAATGTTTAGGTGAGACATTCTTTACTGCAAAAAATGTACTATGAAAATCTATTAAGTTACAGAGTTTTCAAAGAAATATATTTCTTTTTTGTATTAGAATAAAGGCCCGAATAGCTTTATTTATATCTCATTGAGATTGTTCCATCATTTCATATTTGTAAATGCGATCGATTCCAACTCTATAGGCAACAATTTTTATGTTTTTGGTTACTTTTTGACTATATTTTGATAATTTGTTACAAAGTAATATAATTGAAAATTAAGCATAGCTAAACCCACGGGAGATTACCTTAGGAAACATTGGAATATTTCTGTTTCTATTTTTAAAGAGACGAAGAAATTTGAGCATCATCAACTCCTCGCATAGAGTATATACGCTTCGGAGATAACCGAAATAGCTTCCGGGTAATTTTTTGGTTTACTTAGCAAATTTATTTGAGCTTTAATTTCTTTTAGAAGCTCCGGCTGCTGCTGCTGCTGCTGCTTCTTTGGCTGCTGATGCCAGTTTTGTTCCATTTGGTTGCATTTTGCTGAGCAGAAAAAAAATTTAATTTGCCATTTTTATGCCCGCCGGCAGAGTGGTTGGAAGGAAGGAAAAGGATGCGGCAGCGAGGTGGTGCAGGATGGCAGACGAAGGCTAAACTGCATTTGGCTTCATTTTTTTTACTCATTTTTTTATTTTTTTTATTCTTTACTTGAATTTCTTATTTATTTTTCATTTATGCTCTAGCTCGTCCACAGTTGCTGCCGGGCGAACTTTGTGATCTTATGCTTCTGCTGTGGCATACTTTTAGGCTGCATTGTGAGCGCGGCAGGTGGCAGGAGATGTGTGTGGCAGAGAGTTGGTCTTAATAGTTATCGATAATTACATTTAACAAGTAATAACTTTGTCTCTCATACACTCAGAAAATCAACCCGGCAGCAGCAGCCACAGACACAAAAAAGTCAACGTCAACATCATGCGAGTTTCATCTTTTTGTCTGTTCGGAACAATAAAAATATATCAAATTGGTTTTTATCTTTTTTTTTTTTGTTTTTTGGTTTTCTACTAGTATAACCCACATTATACTTTCTTTCTACTTTTTGTACCCATTTTGGGAGGAAAAAGTTCAAACTATTGTGTCTGGGGTGAACAAAAACTGCAGTTGCCAGTAAGTTTCCATACACCACCACACAGAGGACGGAGGGGGAGGACAGGAAAGGGACTGGAGACAGCACACATACAAACAGTAAATATGCGTGACAAAAACTTGCTCTTCCTGCCTTTTCATGCATTCACAAAAAGCAGAGACAATGTGTGCTGCTGCCGTTCTTGCCTCTGCTGCATGTGTCATGGAGTGGGGAGGGAGAGGGGTTAGAGTCTGAGTCTGAGAGACCGAAAGAGGGGTCGAAGGGTATATACATATACTGCCCAAGTGAAAATTGCAAACTAACTAGAAACCACTTAAGAACCATGGCTCAACTGGGAACTCTCGTTTTTGTAAAGACGGAAGTTCTCAGCCCAAAAGGAAGTACAACAACAAAAACAGCAACAACAACAACAACACCAACAATGAAGTACACAAATAATGAAAGGTGTGGAATGAAGAAAGGAATTATGAGTGAATCGAAAAACCATAAAGGATTACATAAGAGAAAAGCAAGAAGACTGAAACAGAGAGAAAGAGATTAAAGTGTTAAGAGTGTCAATCATATAAGAGTCTCTGAGGGAAGGATTTTCTTGCAATACTAACGGCAGGACAACTCTTTTTAAGGTTTCTTTTTTTTTCTTAAACAAGCCGTTAACCTAATTGAGATATAAGCTAAGCTACCTTAAGCCCTTAATTAACTGATCAATAATAAGAATAATTACTTTATTTTAATAATTATTGATGTTATATGTATGTATTGTAGTTATATTTAAGCTAAATATAAGTATCCCTAATGATAAACTCCAATAATACTCATTGTGCAATACATAGATCTTAAGATAAAGATAAGCTTTCTCTCACAACGAGAGAGATAATCTTGAACCACGAGATAAATCAAATAAAGCGACATTCTGTGAGTGATAATTGAAGTGAACTGACGTGTTTAACTGTCCTTCCTAAAGTATAGATGGCTTAATAACAGTCTGATTTACTTTATACGTTGATGTCTGATATCTGATATATGTGCCAACGTTGAAAACGTTAAAATAATTATTCCTTTTATCGTTCTATATGATTCTATAAGAACTGCAACTGTTTACGATTAAAATAGTGGAAAAACCTTAATTCATTTTAAGGCAATAGTCTTTCATTCACAATATACTCTAAAAATGTTGAATGTTTGAAATCACGTATACGCTATGTTGTCATATATGGCAAAAAATTTGATCAAATATACCAAATTTCAGATTGTCATCTTTAAAATTTCAAAGAAACATTTAAGTTTATATTTTACCCAAATTCATTCCCATTGCCACTCCAAAATCTTGCAGCCTTCATGGTTTAACTACCTTTTATCTAGTAAGATTTCATAAAGGACTAGTTAAAATTAAATGCACTATTAACATTATCGTCTCCAAGTTCCTGACCACACGGTACGTTCTTATTTTCAGTCAAGGATTCACAAACCATTAAATATTCTACACTTCATTTGGTCCTTAAAACCTTTCTTATTTATTTTAATCGGTTTGGTGCTTTTTCGATATTTCGTTTTTAGTTTTCAATCAGCAAGTTGTTGTTATACTTAGTTTTTTGGTTTTACCTGCAATTAAATCATATTTTCCATTCAATAGAATTTTTTCCCCAACCTTGCATTGACTATAATACCACCTCGCCACCAAGAATCACCCGACCACCCAGCAACCAACCAACTCTTCGCACACCTTAATTATGCATTTCGGAACATGGGAGAACAATGGTCTGCCGCAGTCGCGAAGTGGTCGAAGTGGAATTGGAATGCTTCTACTGGTAAATTTATTCAGGCGGCAAACTAAAAATATATGAGCTTGGCTGGGGGGGGAGGCGGAGAACTTAAGAGGGGTGATGAAAGAAGATTAGGAATTGTGGGGGGGATAGGAGGAAATGAGGAGGGGGCAGGCGAATGGCAACGTCAGCAATAGCAATAACAATGCGCATGCCAGAGTTCTGCACTAGTATTCTCATCTTTAGCCAGTGCAATGGAGAATGATGCTGGAGAAGAGATTGGTTGCGGCGGGGGAGAGGGATGGGGCTGGCAATAGTTGGTGAAATCCTTGGGAAATACGCTTTGCTTTTCAAGGATAATGGAATACTTTTTGCCCTTAAAGAGCAGCAGCAACATACCGTAACAGCAGCAGCAATAACAACAAAAACATTTGCCATGTTCTAAAAATACGACGGTAAGTTGGCGTACATGCAGCTTAATGGGCAAAAGCGGCCAACATAGGACGAATCGGGCGAAGGACCAACCGACCAGGCGACGGCGACGGCAACGGCGTCGACTGCGTCTACAATATTGATTGGAATCCGCATACAAATACACACACACACACACACAGTTATGGCTGTGGGGCATAACCAATACACACAACACACGAACAGAGATGCTGTCAGGGAGGTGGAGAGGACAAATTTACTTGGACATTTGCTGTGGCAAGCGAAAGCAAACAGCGAAACGAACAACAAACACACTAACACACACACACACACTAACAGAACACACACACATACGAGAGGCAAGTTAAAGTGGATAATGGCTATCCCCACCATTCCAGCACTTCTCATTCTTCTTCTTTGTGTCGTTCCTTCCCTCTTTGCTCTTCTTTCTACCTGCTGCTTCCTCAGCTTCTTGCTTGTATTAAAAGCAAAAGAAAAACCTTTGTAAAAGTAACACACACACAAACGCCCACCCAAACACACACACACATACACGCACACATTTTCTAGGGAAATTCCAGAGAAATCAATGTAGAAAAAGAATTCGAGTTAAATTGTATAATATAATCCTTTTGGGAAAAATATATAATATCTATGGATATAATACTTATTTATTTGAGTTTGAGAATATTTTCACTTAACAAACTAAAGAGATTATAAAACATTTACAAGGATTATTACTATATTTGAAAAAGGAGTGTTGATTGACATTTACTCCTTGGAGATTGGAATGGTGAAAACTAAAGATTAGCATAACGTTAGAAAGTTTTCTTTATGATTCTAATCAATTGATTTGAAATTTTATGAATTCCTAGTTGTTTAAATTTTCTAGCTTAAGTTTGCTAGATCTAACTTGAAATAAGCATGTTTATAATTTTTAATTTTTATTCCAATTACGACAAAAAGTATTGAAATGAATAAGTAAAAATACAAAAGTTTTAGCTTAAGCAATGTAGATTGATAGTTGAATTTTATATGGGGAAAACAATCAAAAATAATATGAAGGTAATGATAAATATAGCTGTTATACCTTTTATACCCTTTTATACATTGAATGCTTGTAATTCTCAACTAGTTCTAGCCTCAATAAAGTGGAAGTGGGCATTAAAATTGCTTGATCAGCTTCTAAAAGAACTTGGTGATTGAAAAAAAAACTACACAGACATTTTGTGAAACTTCTTAACGCGCTTAAAATTATCAGGTTACATTAAGATTAGATAGATTTCTTCACCTTTGTCGATTTAAAAAAGAGTTGACCAAAACAAATGTGATTAGCTTAATTTCGCTTTTTCGAAAGTGTTAATAACAAGATTTTACATATTTTTTATCATTTAGTTGCAGTCTAAGACAACATATAGAAACATGGAACATTGTTTTAAATATCTGTCAAAATATGTAAGTATTAAATTTTGTATTGCTTATCTTTAATTCATGCTCTCATTTATTAAGTAATGTTTTGGTTATTAATTGTTTCCACTTCAGTGAGAGACAAAATCGACAAATATGTAGAGCAAGTTATCTATTTAGAATTGATATTTTGGTGGTATAAGAAACTCTACTCTGACTAAGAGACCTTGGATTCACCACAGTGTTCTTCATTTATTTAGACAAAGCCGCCTTCCCTCTACTCTCTTGAATCACTGTGCTTAGCTGGACATGGCAATGGACAAGCTATTTGTCGTTTAGCATCCTTGGATGCTTCTCGCTTGGTTCGTTTCATTTTACTTTGTTTTGCTTCGTTTCTCTAGCTTCTATTTTTAGACTGGGCACTTGGTCTTGGTTCTACACACACACAGACACACACATATACACTTTCCCCGCCCATACGTACATACATACATATATGTGAGCTGCTGCATCCGTAATGGCCAAGTCAAAAATGGCCAGGACTTAGCAGTTACAACAAATTTAACGCCCACTCTGGCGTCCTCCCTCTATTACTCTTTCTCACTCTGTCTGTCTCTCTCTCTCTCTGTCTGCCTGTCTCCCTCTGACACAGTGTGAGTGTGTGTGTGAGTTTACTTAAATTGAGCGCGTAAATTGTTTTAATTGCCTGGCCCAGGCAGACGAGAAGGAAATGGGCTAAAATAGACATATGTGAAAAATTAAGATTTAAAATGGCGCAAAATTCTCTCTCTTTCACTTTACACTGTTATACGAGGTGTATAATTGTCTCTATCTAGCTCGAAATAGACATATCAATCAAATGTCGCAAACAGCAGGAAAAATTTCCATGGAAAACTATTTAACATAACAATTACACAGACCGGAGACGAAAAAAAAACAGAAGGAAAGAGCCCACCAACAACTGGAGGAAGTTGAGGATTAACATAATTTTGAATGGCATTTTGTGAAAAACCAAAAACTAACACAAACACACACACACACAATCAGACAGATACATAGACGTAGATAGGAGGGGGTTGGGGAAAAGTCCTGTAGTCGATTATGGGGGTAAAAACCCTAGAAATGGGCAAACTTTACGTTAACAAGGCGCAACACTTTCCGCCCACCTCGCTCCCGGCTTGGCGTTTAACTAAGCGTGAATGTAACTGTGTGTGTGTGTGTTTGTGTGAGCGAGGTTGTTCGTGTGAGTGTGTGGGTGTGGGTGGGTGGGGGGATTAAGGCAACATTGCTGTAAAATGATTTTGAGAAAAACCATCAATAACTCAAATATAATGACAGTTTTCCACTTGTTGTTGCCTTTGCCAACTTCGCTTCCTAAGTGGGGCTAAATGGATGAATAACTTAAACCAGCTGCTTGTATAAGTCCTTCCTCATGACCATCCTCATGCCGCCTTACCCACCTCCTCTCCACACACACTATGTGTGTGAGTGTGTGTGTGCTTGCTGATGTTATGTAATGTAATAACGTCAATCAAATTTAAAAAAAAAAGGCAAAATAACTATTTGAAAATCAATTTTCATGCCAAGACATAAACAGAGAGAAAGAGAAAGCAAGAGAAACAGAGAGAGAATGAGAGAGGGGGAGGGAGCGAAAAAAAAGTAAAGTGGAGGTGGACGAGTTAAGATAAAAAATGAGAAAAAACTGTAAGCCCAAAGAGAGAGAGAGAGAGTAAAAGAGGTGGACCTCTCTTAAGTAAATACAACTTTTCCTGCCATTTATTCCTCTTTCTTTTTTTTTTTTTTTTGTTCTTGTTGCCTATGACTAAGGGAATTTACTCTAAGCCAAAGGGAAACAGTAGATGGCCAAGCACTCGGGCAGGCAACACCGCTGTGTCACCATGTTAGAGCGTTAACTGAAAGTTAAAAAGTTAATACAAACTTGGCAAAAACACCTTCACTCAAGCATAAATCAAGCATTATTCTTGGTTAATTTTAAGTTTGAAATGCCATCAGTTAGGTGACACAATGAGTTGACAGAATGTGACTAAGCAAATGATTAATAGTCAATTTTCTAACTTACATCCAAAAGGAAAATGCAGTAAAATAAAGTAAAGCCTTTGTTTCAACAATTTATATGGTAAAGTAAGGGCCTAAATTTAGTTACTTAACTTAAGGTTGAGGTGAAGATTTCGTGTAAGAAAAAATTTGCTGGTTAAAAATGAGTTAAAGTTCTGACTTAAACTATTGTCTCTTTAAATTTTAGTTTAAATTCAAAGCGTAGAAGCTCTCAAACAAATACGTCTTTTTTAATTTAAAATTTTTTAACTAACTATTCCTATCACTTGATCCAAAATCATTTTGAAATTGTTCTAAATTAGTTTAATTACATTTAAGAAAACGTTTATTTAATATAAGTGATCGAACACTTTTTTAAATAAATAAAAGATTAGAGAAGTGGCTTTTTGAATAAATAATGTGTTAAGTTTGAAATACCGAGACAGAAAGATATGAAGTTAAAGAAGTGTATAGAAAGAGAAAGTATTTGTAAGTTAAAACAAATTACTTATTCAAACATGATATCTAAGCCAACATTTTATATAGACCAAGTTTAAAGTTATCTCCTAAGAGAGGGTTAAAAAGATAAGTTATTCAGCAAAACCTCAAAAAAGAACTAAAAACATTATTGAATTGATCCACTTACTAAGCCAGACTCACAATAATATACATGCGCATATATGTATCTATGAATTCAATCAACTTGAGCCGAAAATTGAATTGAATTTTTTTCCATGTTTAACTCTTTGTAGCCTCTTGAATTGTTATTTATTCATTCCATTCTCGTACTCATCCTCATAGTCATATCTATGTCCAGGTTACAACTACAACTATGACCCATCGTCGGCAGGGTTCTCATCATCATCATCATCATCTTTACTAGGTACCTCACATTGACTACATCGCACAAAAAACTACTGCTATCCACTCAAGCCAAGCGCTGAATTGACAAATTGATGGATGGCTCTTGAAAAATAAAAAAAAATGCTAGAATACTTATACATGATGCATTATTATGCCATGCAGACCAGACCAAACTAGTGAAAGAAAATGATAAAGAGTACCCAGGAGAAGGAGAAAAAGTATATAGTAGATTGAAAGTTGCCGCTGGTGCTGCGCTGTTGCTGTCCTAAGTGTTTTATTAGCCATTGAATTTGCTGTCGGAGTTTGAAACAGAGTTCAAAAGCTTAGTAGCAGTTGAGTTGATTGTCAGTTTCAACTTGTACTTGGAGCGACATGCAACATTGTTGTACATATCCAAAATAGAAACACTGAGACTCCGAACCACACTATTTATTCTCGTATTTTAGTTGTTGTTTTTCAAGACATCCTTTCCTTAATGGCCGAGCAACAGGAACTGACCAATGCGCAGATCGAGGAAATGCGTGAACAATTCCAAGTCTATGACCAAGATGGCGGTGGCACCATTCAAGCACCTGAATTGTGCAATGTTTTAACATCCATGGGGAATCTTTTAACTGAGGCGGAAGTCTATGAACTGATTGATTCGGTCGATGTGGATGGCAATCGTGAAATTGATTTTCCCGAATTTCTAACAATGATGGCTCCGCGCATTTTTGAGACCGAAAGAAATGAGAATCTAGAGAAGGCATTTCAGTTCTTTGATCGGGATGGCGATGGCTATTTCAATTGGCAGGATATAAAGGCTGTGACCAGTAATCTGGGTGTATCGATAACCGATGAGGAGATCAAAATGATATTACGCGAAGTCGATGCCAATGGGGATAACCGTGTGCATTTAAGTGAATTTATGACCTTTATGCGTGAAAACAGGGATGACATGGGACGCAACTAACTGCATTAAATTTCCAGTGTGCCAATAATAAAACGCGCAACAACAAACCGCACCAAAAAAAAAAAAATAATAAAATAAAGCAAAGCAAAAAGGAAAACTGGAAAAAAAATTGAAAATTTGCTGCATGCAAATATGACAAAGAAAGGGAAAAATGGGGAGAGAAAGTACTAGCACACTACGAGTAGGTAGAAAGAGAAAAAATGTGGATAGCATAAAGCCAGAAATTAATTCAGCAGCACGTTTTGTCCATTAAGCCGGTTGGAGCTTTGCTTGCTGACTTTACTTCCACCCCTTTAGGCCACTTCTCAACCATCCACACCATTGGCCATTGCTGATGTTGATGCTGGTGTTGGACATGGACATGGAACACACATATGCAATGCATATACACATGCAAAGTGTTGTGTAAACAATTCAGTCAGCAGCTGCCCTCGAAAGTTACTTTACCCTCGTACAAGAGAGAGAGAGAGGGAGACCAAGTTCTGTTGGATGGCATGAAGATGAAGGTGCTGCCACGCCCACAAATTGTAGAAATAGTGCTTTATCAGCGATTTGTCCACTCTTGGCTTCTGCGGTTGGTCCTTTGTGACTCACTCTCTCTAACTCTCATTGTCGCCATTTCCTTAATATTTTTTTCGCTGACATTGCCTAATGAAAGCGACTTTTCTTACTCCTACCCCTACGCCCCTCTCCTTCTTCTTCTCACCTTTTTATCCACTCCATCTCTGTCTTTAGTGTCTTCTTGTGGCACTTGTCTGTGTTTTGGATGCTTTCTGGTTTTTTTTTTTGCCTTCGTTTAGTTCTTGGCATTTTCCACTTAACTGTTTGAGAATTGCTCTTGCATTTTTGTGTCCAAGTTATTTATGGACCGTATAAACGAGTTCATTTAGCTAATGGTCATGGCATGCCCAACTGCGCCTACAAGTGGTAAGGGCGAAAGGGGTTCCTTCAACTGAGTGAGTTGCCAAGTAACTACACTTGGCGAAATATTCCAAAAGAAAAGTTAAATTCCATGCCTTTGCAACAGATTTCTTAAAAAACTATTGCCTACTTATAAGGGGCTCTCTATTATGCTCTCTATTCTTATTTCAAAATCTATTGCCTACATAAAAGGGCTTGAAGATTTTTCTCGGTGCAGCAACTAGAATTTATAGTCCCTTTGTACGAATGGACACTTATATCCCAAGTAAAGCATCATTCGTCATTGTTGAGCGCATCGCTATGACAGCAGATTTCAATAAATATTTTTGCATACAACCAACAGAGAGATTTATATATATATTTTTTTACTTTTTGCATATCTTCCACCAGGTGAACACCAAGAGCTCGAGAATCGTATCAAAACAAACAAAAGCATGAGAAATATATGCATACATATTCGTTTGGCATACTTAAATATGCCATAAGTTGGAGAATTGGTTGAGTGGAGATACAGATATGAAACTCACCTTGAAACTCCTTCCTGGCCGCACTGACCGATGTCACTATATTGGCCACATGTCCAAGCACTGTGGCAAATAGCATCAGACCGAATAGCAATTGTAAGATGACAAAGACATATTCCCCCTTGGAGCGTGGCTTGGGTAAGTCGCCGATGGTCGTTAGGGCCAATGTACACCAGTAATAGCTTTGCAAGTATTGCTTAACCACATCCGCCGATTCCGAGTCATGGTAGACCCAATTGCGTGAACCAAAACCGTTATTCTTATGTATAATGTGATATAGACAGCCATTCCAATGGAATATCACAAGCAGATAATGTATCAGGGCTGTCGATCTGAATAAATTTGGATAGTTTGTATGCCTCTCGGTGCGATCCATAAAGGCCCAGAATCTATAGATTTTAACCAAACGAAAACTTCGCAATATCGAATTAAAGCCAATGGATAGATAGAGAAAATCCAATGGCAATAGGCATAGGCAATCGATATAGAATATCGTTGAATTCATATAGTGTGTGCGCAGTTTTAGAGCATCCGTTTGTAGAACCCCATCCTCCAGATAACCGGTACGAAAATGAAAGAATATATCAATCAGATATAGAAAATCTGATAGATAATCCAAACAGAACCAAATGGCTATTGTCCTTCGATTGATCTCCTGGAAGGCGAAGCGGTAGATTATCACCCAGAAATTGTATAAAAATGCCATGGAAACCACCATGGACCAATAGTAGCAAAGCCGCCCCGCCGGATCGAAGACAAAGTGCAGCTTGCGAGCCGCTGTGGCGGCTCTAATACGCTGCGAGGCAGTGCGATGCGGTTTCTGATGATGCGGCTGGCCGCCACCCATGTGAGAGCCACCACCGCTTCCAGGACCACCGCCAACACCGCCAGATCCGGCTCCAGCGTGTGGCCCATGGCGAGGCGGTCCTGGTCCACCGCCTCCGGTCTGTGAGGGCGGTCCATGTGCGTGCGGGTGATGCGACACTGTGGACGACGAATGCTGCAGCTGGTATGGATGATGTGGCTGTTGTGAGGCATTGTGATGTGCTTGTTGTTGCGAACGGGAACGCGGATATCTGCAAAATGAAATGAAAAAAAGAAACAAAATACAGTATATACCATGACAACATGTCGTATGAGTTATATTCATATGCATACGCACTGTGGGTCAAACAAAAAGATTGGTATCTTTTGTCAATAACTATAAATTGTCAGCCTGAGATTTAAAATTTTGCATACTCATCGATAAGAATAAAATATAAATAACTTTTCTTGTTATACTAGACAAACATAAATTTTTACATCTCCTCTCATAGGTTTACATATTATTGTTTTTATAAACATTTCCGATTACCTGCATACTTTTAGGCTGGTATTTTCTTCTACGATATTTCAATAAACAATAACTAAAAGTGTAGATATTAAAGACTTTATTATCCGGTCGGTGCAAATTAAGTGTGTGCATGATTATATAAACAATTTAATATTGTTTTAAGGACTATATTTCTTACTACAAATCGGCAAACCATTAAAATGTAAAAACCAGAGGGCCGGGGTTAACTTCGACCGCGTCAAAGTTTGTATACCCTTGCAACATTTTTGGTAATTCTTTCCTAACCTATCCATCAAAGTGGAAAAACATTTTAACTAAAAAGTCGAATGTTTGCGAAAGAACGGCCTACAATCTTAGCATAGGAAATAACGAAGATATTGATCAAAGTCACTGTTTTATACCGATCGTTCCTATGGGAGCTATATGATATAGTTACCCGATCTTTATCAAATTCGGCACAGTCATTTACAGATATATTAAACTAACAAATGTTTAATTTGAATGCAATCGCGGCAAAAGTAACGAAGTTATTGACAAAAGTCACTATTTTCGAAAGATCGTTCCTATGGGAGCTATATGATATAGTCACCCGATCTTGATTAAATTTGGCACAGTCGTTTATATGTGTAATTAACTCATCAATATTAAATTTCACGACAATAGCTCAGAAAATAACGAAGTTATTGAGAAAAGTCACTGTTCGTGACTTTGACGTTTGTATGGGAGCTATATGATATAGTGGTCCGATCCGGCTGAATCCGAGATATACAACGCCTGCAGTATATACAAGCCTACATGCAAAATTTGAACTCTGTAGCTCTAACGGTCTAGGAGGAGTTTGCGTTGATCCAGACGGACGGACAGACGGACAGACGGACGGACGGACGGACATGGCTATATGAACTCGTCTCGTCATGCTGATCAAGAATATATATACTTTATATGTTCGGAGGTGCTTCCTTCTATGCGTTACACACTTCTGACCAAAATGAATATACCCTTTTTCCAAGGGTATAACAAAACAGAAGTTTCTAACTGTTTTTGTAATTAGTTAATTTTTCTAAAGGTGAGGTGAAATTTTCAAGTATGCCTTCTTTCCTAGGTTATAGGTTCAGGTAATGAATAGGAGTTGCTTTTAGACCCTTGTGACTAAATCAGCTAACTTTAATAGGATGTCAATTCTAACCTAGAATAATGTGTGACTTACCTATCCGTGCCATTGCAATAGTTGCCACCATATTGACTATGGCCACTCATGGCCAAATTTGTGGCACCGCCACTAACCATACTGCCACCGCCAAGTGCCAGCAGTGTGTTATCCTGCGAGCCTCGGCCTGTGGATCGATTCCAGGTGCCCAGCAATGGCTGATCGCCGCTTGTTGTCGTTTTCAGACGTCCGCGCGATGATTTGTTGTTGCGTTGCTTGTTGTGCAGTAAATCCATTTCGGAGGCAGTGCTTACGGTGGCCATAATATGAGAATTTGATGCTCTGGAGGCGCATGGTGGTGTGGCCAAGCTGTCATGCGACGTAAAGAAACCTTGTTGCGATACGCTTTGGCCGAATTTTGGCTGGGTCATGCCAAACTTTGGTCCTAGATCTAGAGAAGGAGAGAGGGAGAGAAAGAGAAAGAGAGAATGCAAATTATTAATCTATGAGCGATTGGAAAAACATAAATTATAGGTTTATTTATCAGATTGGTTAGAGGTATTAAGGATTTGGGTGAGGGCTCGGCCTTACCGAGAAAGCTCTGGCGATCAATGGAGAAGCGACGCAGGCTACCCAAATCGATATACTGCTCATCCCCGGTCATTGTTGGTGTTATTGATAATTCAGTTGTATGTATAGATGTACCAGCACCACCACTAGCACCACCACCAGCACCACCACTACCAGCACCACCAAGATGATGTGTTGTGTTACCACTATTACCACCACCAACACCACCTCCTCCTCCTCCTCCTCCTCCTCCTCCACTTATGCCCAGTGTTAAATTCGTACAGGTTGTGGCTCCTCCGGCACTGCCACCCATTCCGGCCCCCAGATAATTCGCATTGCTGGCATAGAAACTGCCATCCAATTCGGCCATTTGCTGCTCATAGGCAGTTAACGGATTGAT